>NC_132889.1:39267214-39374714 GCF_030463535.1 Salminus brasiliensis | reverse complement strand
CTGTTTGTAGAGAGTGTGATGCGCTACATATGACAGCATGCTGAACAGCATCGGGAGACAAGATCATTCCACACACGGATGGGTGTCTCTCACTCTGTGAGTGTGCAGTGATGTGTGTGTGTGTGTGTGTGTGTGTGTGTGTGTGTGTGTGTGTGTGCAGTGATGTGAATGCCCTCATGCTCAGCCAGCCCATCACTTCTGGTCTGGAGGCGGCGCTCAGCTGAGCAGCTACACACTGCTGTCACACCGCAGAGAGAGAGAGAGAGAGAGAGAGAGAGAGAGAGAGAGAGAGAGAGAGAGAGACTGTTGACTCTGAAAGGCAGCTGTCGTCCCAATGCAAACACACACTGCACACAGACGTTAAAGTGATATACACTATATGGACAAAAGTATTGGGACACTGCTTATTTACTGTTTCTGAAATCAAAGGTATGAAAAGAGTTGATCCTGCTTCTGTTGGAGTAACTGTCTCTACTGTCCAGAGAAGAAGACTTTCTACTAGATTCTGGAGAAGCATTGCTGTGAGGATTTGATTGCATCCAGCAACAAGAGCGTTACTGAGGTCAAGACGTTGGATGATGATCACCACCCCACCTCATCATCCCCATCCCATCCCAAAAGTACTGGATGGAGCTCCTCCACCATCATTCCAGAGAGCACAGTTCCTCCACTGCTCCACAGCTCCTAAATGCTGGGGGGCTTTATACCCCTCTAGCCCACGCCTGGCATTAGGCAGCATGGAGCCAATAGGGTCATGATGATGATCTGCTCCAGAGAGTCCTATTCTATTGGCAGTACTTCTTCTCTACAGGGACTAGACAAGCTGTGTGTGCATTTGCACATCTGTGTCAGCAATGAGTGCAGCTTAAAGTAGCTGAATGCATTCATTAGAAGAGGTGTCCACAAACATTTGGACATTTAGTATACTTTAGAGTTGAGCTGCGTTTAGAACGAGGCCAGCTGTTCAAATGAGTGACCCCTGGGAACACTGGTCAAACATTACAGCCACAGGCCACCCCCCCCCCCCCCCACAGGGTGCAGCAGTGAGTCTGTGAATTACAGAGCGGATATGATGGATTACAGTCATTTTCCAGCGTCACTGGAGCAACTTAGCGGCTTGTTTTCTGCTCCAGTGTTCTGATCGGCCATTAGACTGACCCCAGCAGCTCTGACACAGCGCCGGAGACGAAACATGCACAAAATGCACCTGCAAGCGCAGAGCGTCCAGAACCTGGAACACAGCAACACCCAGCCAACGAAGACAAGCGAGAAAAGTCCACTCTAAGGTCTGACCAATACACACTGATGAGCCAAAACATTAGGATGGAGATAATGTGGTATCAGTGCTGCATGTGATGGTCTGGATTCTCTGTTAGACAGTAACAGAACAGATGGTTCTCGTAGTTGGATATTTAGAACTGGGCAGTGTGAATGTCTAGACCACTCAACTATCAGAGCGCCCCCCAAACAGCTGCATGTGCTACTGGTCAGTAGCGGTCAGCACCTTCCGATGATGGTCCGAGGAGAGAGGGACCTTCAACCGAAACCAAAAGATGTGCTTACAGACATGTTTAATGATTAAAGAAGGAGGATCGTTTCACATCACACAGTGCAGCGCCCCCTGCTGTGTATAGAGCTGTGTAGCTGCAGTCAGGTCAGAGTGCCCATGCCAACTCCTGTCCACCGTCTCCTACGATACCAGAGTGATGGAAGAAGATGGTCTGATCTGATGAGTCCTGTGTTTTTTGTCCATCAAACATAAACATATATGTTTATATATCATTTGAGTTATGAAAACTAAACATGTTAGTTTTCATTCTGTAACTCTGGATCACTGAAAGAGAAGAACATGGTATAATTCTTCTTTCATTCCACTGGGATGGTTGTTAAGGGGAATATTCACTACGACCTTCTTCACCCTCTTCTTCACACACCAGGAGAATGAGATTTACTTCAGAGTCGTGTAGCTTCTATTATTCACTGCAATCTGTTACTGCAACCCGTCCCACACCGCCACGGGTTCTGCCTGCACACTTTCTAACGGAGTCTCTACAGAACACTGATTTAAGCAGGTCTCATCGTACAGAACTGTCTCAGGTGTCAGGTGTCAGTCTCAACTCCCACAGTCCTGAACGCCATGCAGGAGCAACCAGCAGGAACACCAGATCACACAGAACTGCAGAGCTCTGAGCGTGTTCACCCTGTCTAACAACCAGATACCCCCCAACAAGCCAGCCAATCCCAAACATGCCCCATAACACACAGCATCCCCACTATTCCACTCACTGGCCACTTTATTAGGAACCCCTACCTTGTGCTTCCACTCACTGGCCACTTTATTAGAAACCCCTACCTTGTGCTTCCACTCACTGGACACTTTATTAGAAACACCTACCTTGTGCGTCCACTCACTGGACACTTTATTAGAAACACCTACCTCATGCATCCAGGCTACAGTCTCTTATTGTACACCAGCACAATGGAGCTACATGGTAGGTGTTTCTAATAAAGTGGCCAGTGATGAAGCATAAAGTAGGTGTTTCTAATAAAGTGTCCAGTGAGTGGAAGCACAAGGTAGGGGTTTCTAATAAAGTGGCCAGTGAGTGGAAAAGCACAAGGTAGGTGTTTCTAATAAAGTGGCCAGTGAGTGGAAGCACAAGGTAGGGGTTTCTAATAAAGTGGCCAGTGAGTGGAAGCACAAGGTAGGTGTTTCTAATAAAGTGGCCAGTGATGAAGCACTAGGTAGGTGTTTCTAATAAAGTGGCCAGTGATGAAGCAGAAAGGGTTACTAATAAACTGGCAAGAGATGAAGCATAAGGTAGGTGTTTCTAATAAAGTGGCCAGTGAGTGGAAAAGCACAAGGAAGGTGTTTCTAATAAAGTGTCCAGTGAGTGGAAGCACAAGGTAGGGGTTTCTAATAAAGTGGCCAGTGAGTGGAAGCACAAGGTGGGTGTTTCTAATAAAGTGGCCAGTGATGAAGCACTAGGTAGGTGTTTCTAATAAAGTGGCCAGTGATGAAGCAGAAAGGGTTACTAATAAACTGGCAAGAGATGAAGCATAAGGTAGGTGTTTCTAATAAAGTGGCCAGTTATGCAGCATAAGGTAGGTGTTTCTAATAAAGTGGCCAGTTATGCAGCATAAGGTAGGTGTTTCTAATAAAGTGACCATTGAGAAAGCAAAAGGTAAGGTGTTTCTGATAAAGTGGCCAGTGATGAAGCATAAGGTAGGTGTTTCTAATAAAGTGACCATTGAGAAAGCAAAAGGTAAGGTGTTTCTAATAAAGTGGCCAATTATGAAGCATAAGGTAGGTGTTTCTAATAAAGTGGTTAATTATGAAGCATAAGGTAGGTGTTTCTAATAAAGTGACCATTGAGAAAGCAAAAGGTAAGGTGTTTCTGATAAAGTGGCCAGTGATGAAGCATAAGGTCGGTGTTTCTAATAAAGTGGCCAGTGAGAAAGCAAAAGGTAAGGTGTTTCTGATAAAGTGGCCATCTCACTGGCAAATGCATGTGGCTCTTCTATGCACGGCCCACTGAGATGCTGCAGGCGCAGCATGAGCCGCAGTCAAGAGCATGATGTGAACCAGCTTCATCATCATCTTCATCATGAGCAGCGGTGCATGGGTGTGCATGTCTGCACTCCATGATCCCATGATCCCAATCTGTTCCCACATCAGCACCCCTGCACAGCTGCTGCTGATGAAGATGATGAGGATTAAGATGCTGATGAAGATGCACCTACTTGCTTTGCCAGGTTTGGGTCTCTGCAGGAGCTTCTGCACGGTGAGCAGGTCCTCGGTCTTCACGGCCTGCAGCAGCTCCTGGTCCTTCCCCATCCTTCAGCCCAGCTCCGTCACATCCACAGCATCCTCCGCGCGGGGGGGTGGGGGTGTGTGGGTGAGGATGGGGGTGGGGTGGGGTGGGGGGTGAGCTCTAGCCTGTCCGTCTGGAGGATGCTGATATCCTGGGAGCTCGGGATCACAGCTCGCGCGATTTCAAGCTCCAAAATATCCCAGACCCCCCCTTCCCCCCTCCAGCAGGGTCTGATCCGTGCTCGTGCGCTCCGATTATACGTGAGATTCCCAAAGCAGTCCGTGCGCGCGCTCGTGCATCATTGTTTGTACTGGCGGCTTCAGATCCAGGGTTCCGTCTGTTCTAGAAAACCGTGCTAAAGGAACGATCACGCGCGACGCGGACGGAGCTGCGGCTCGGGAAATGAAGGCGCGCGCGCGGCGGTCAGACACGAGCGGAACGGAGAAACTGAAGAGGAAATAATAAAGAATTTAATAAAAGCAGCGATTTCTGGTGCTGTTAGGTGCCGAGGCGAGGCGGGGCGGCGAGCTGCGTGCTGCCATAGCTGCGCCTGCTGTGTGTGTGTGTGTGTGTGTGTGTGTGCGCGCGCGTGTTTTTCTGCAAGCGTATCTGAACAGCGTGCAAGAGCCCACCCGTATTCAGACAAGCCACGCCCACACGCACAGGGATTGGGCAGTAATTTTACAACGCAAGTATTTTATTATTATAATTATTGTTGTTATTATTATTATTAGCAACAGCAGCAATCAGTTGTATTATTATCAATAGTAGTGTAGCGGTTTTAGAAATAATATACCCTTAATAGCAGTAATATTATTAATAGTAACAGTACTATTATTAACATATTATTAGCAGTACTAGCAGCAGTAGTAGTATCATCTGTATCAGTGTTAATAGTAGGGATAGCAGTAGGAGTAGAGATAGCAGTAGGAGTAGAGATAGCAGTAGGAGTAGAGATAGCAGTAGGAGTAGAGATAGTAGTAGGGATAGCAGTAGGAGTAGAGATAGCAGTAGGAGTAGAGATAGTAGTAGGGATAGCAGTAGGAGTAGAGATAGCAGTAGGAGTAGAGATAGTAGTAGGGATAGCAGTAGGAGTAGAGATAGCAGTAGGAGTAGAGATAGTAGTAGAGATAGCAGTAGGAGTAGAGATAGCAGTAGGAGTAGAGATAGTAGTAGGGATAGCAGTAGGAGTAGAGATAGCAGTAGGAGTAGAGATAGTAGTAGAGATAGCAGTAGGAGTAGAGATAGTAGTAGGGATAGCAGTAGGAGTAGAGATAGCAGTAGGAGTAGGGATAGCAGTAGGAGTAGAGATAGTAGTAGAGATAGCAGTAGGAGTAGAGATAGTAGTAGGGATAGCAGTAGGAGTAGAGATAGTAGTAGGGATAGTAGTAGGAGTAGAGATAGTAGTAGAGATAGCAGTAGGAGTAGAGATAGCAGTAGGAGTAGAGATAGTAGTAGGGATAGCAGTAGGAGTAGAGATAGCAGTAGGAGTAGAGATAGTAGTAGGAGTAGAGATAGCAGTAGGAGTAGAGATAGTAGTAGGAGTAGAGATAGTAGTAGGAGTAGAGATAGCAGTAGGAGTAGAGATAGTAGTAGAGATAGCAGTAGGAGTAGAGATAGTAGTAGGGATAGCAGTAGGAGTAGAGATAGTAGTAGGGATAGTAGTAGGAGTAGAGATAGTAGTAGGGATAGCAGTAGGAGTAGAGATAGCAGTAGGAGTAGAGATAGTAGTAGAGATAGCAGTAGGAGTAGAGATAGCAGTAGGAGTAGAGATAGTAGTAGGGATAGCAGTAGGAGTAGAGATAGCAGTAGGAGTAGAGATAGTAGTAGAGATAGCAGTAGGAGTAGAGATAGTAGTAGGGATAGCAGTAGGAGTAGAGATAGCAGTAGGAGTAGGGATAGCAGTAGGAGTAGAGATAGTAGTAGGGATAGCAGTAGGAGTAGAGATAGCAGTAGGAGTAGAGATAGTAGTAGGAGTAGAGATAGTAGTAGGGATAGCAGTAGGAGTAGAGATAGTAGTAGGGATAGCAGTAGGAGTAGAGATAGCAGTAGGAGTAGAGATAGTAGTAGGGATAGCAGTAGGAGCAGAGATAGTAGTAGGAGTAGAGATAGTAGTAGGAGTAGAGATAGTAGTAGGAGTAGAGATAGCAGTAGGAGTAGAGATAGCAGTAGGAGTAGAGATAGTAGTAGAGATAGCAGTAGGAGTAGAGATAGCAGTAGGAGTAGAGATAGTAGTAGGAGTAGAGATAGCAGTAGGAGTAGAGATAGCAGTAGGAGTAGAGATAGTAGTAGGAGTAGAGATAGTAGTAGAGATAGCAGTAGGAGTAGAGATAGTAGTAGAGATAGCAGTAGGAGTAGAGATAGCAGTAGGAGTAGAGATAGTAGTATGAGTAGAGATAGTAGTAGGGATAGCAGTAGGAGTAGAGAAAGTAGTAGAGATAGCAGTAGGAGTAGAGATAGCAGTAGGAGTAGAGATAGCAGTAGGAGTAGAGATAGTAGTAGAGATAGCAGTAGGAGTAGAGATAGTAGTAGGAGTAGAGATAGTAGTAGAGATAGCAGTAGGAGTAGAGATAGTAGTAGGAGTAGAGATAGTAGTAGAGATAGCAGTAGGAGTAGAGATAGTAGTAGGAGTAGAGATAGCAGTAGGGATAGCAGTAGGGATAGCAGTAGGAGTAGAGATAGTAGTAGGAGTAGAGATAGCAGTAGGAGTAGAGATAGTAGTAGGAGTAGAGATAGCAGTAGGGATAGCAGTAGGGATAGCAGTAGGAGTAGAGATAGTAGTAGGAGTAGAGATAGCAGTAGGAGTAGAGATAGTAGTAGGAGTAGAGATAGCAGTAGGAGTAGAGATAGTAGTAGAGATAGCAGTAGGAGTAGAGATAGTAGTAGGAGTAGAGATAGTAGTAGGAGTAGAGATAGCAGTAGGAGTAGAGATAGCAGTAGGAGTAGAGATAGTAGTAGGAGTAGAGATAGCAGTAGAGATAGCAGTAGGAGTAGAGATAGCAGTAGGAGTAGAGATAGCAGTAGGAGTAGAGATAGTAGTAGGAGTAGAGATAGCAGTAGGAGTAGAGATAGCAGTAGAGATAGCAGTAGGAGTAGAGATAGCAGTAGGAGTAGAGATAGTAGTAGGAGTAGAGATAGTAGTAGAGATAGCAGTAGGAGTAGAGATAGTAGTAGAGATAGCAGTAGGAGTAGAGATAGTAGTAGGGATAGCAGTAGGAGTAGAGATAGTAGTAGGGATAGCAGTAGGAGTAGAGATAGTAGTAGGAGTAGAGATAGTAGTAGGGATAGCAGTAGGAGTAGAGATAGTAGTAGGGATAGCAGTAGGAGTAGAGATAGTAGTAGGGATAGCAGTAGGAGTAGAGATAGCAGTAGGAGTAGAGATAGTAGTAGGGATAGCAGTAGGAGTAGAGATAGTAGTAGGGATAGCAGTAGGAGTAGAGATAGTAGTAGGGATAGCAGTAGGAGTAGAGATAGCAGTAGGAGTAGAGATAGTAGTAGGAGTAGAGATAGTAGTAGGGATAGCAGTAGGAGCAGAGATAGTAGTAGGAGTAGAGATAGTAGTAGGAGTAGAGATAGCAGTAGGAGTAGTGATAGTAGTAGGAGTAGAGATAGTAGTAGGAGTAGAGATAGTAGTAGAGATAGCAGTAGGAGTAGAGATAGTAGTAGGAGTAGAGATAGCAGTAGGAGTAGAGATAGCAGTAGGAGTAGAGATAGTAGTAGGAGTAGAGATAGTAGTAGAGATAGCAGTAGGAGTAGAGATAGCAGTAGGAGTAGAGATAGTAGTAGGAGTAGAGATAGTAGTAGAGATAGCAGTAGGAGTAGAGATAGTAGTAGGAGTAGAGATAGCAGTAGGGATAGCAGTAGGGATAGCAGTAGGAGTAGAGATAGTAGTAGGAGTAGAGATAGTAGTAGGAGTAGAGATAGCAGTAGGAGTAGAGATAGTAGTAGGAGTAGAGATAGCAGTAGGGATAGCAGTAGGAATAGCAGTAGGAGTAGAGATAGTAGTAGGAGTAGAGATAGTAGTAGGAGTAGAGATAGCAGTAGGAGTAGAGATAGTAGTAGGAGTAGAGATAGTAGTAGGAGTAGAGATAGCAGTAGGAGTAGAGATAGTAGTAGGAGTAGAGATAGTAGTAGGGATAGCAGTAGGAGTAGAGATAGTAGGAGGGATAGCAGTAGGAGTAGAGATAGTAGTAGGAGTAGAGATAGTAGTAGGGATAGCAGTAGGAGTAGAGATAGTAGTAGGGATAGCAGTAGGAGTAGAGATAGCAGTAGGAGTAGAGATAGTAGTAGGAGTAGAGATAGTAGTAGGGATAGCAGTAGGAGCAGAGATAGTAGTAGGAGTAGAGATAGTAGTAGGAGTAGAGATAGCAGTAGGAGTAGTGATAGTAGTAGGAGTAGAGATAGTAGTAGGAGTAGAGATAGTAGTAGGAGTAGTGATAGTAGTAGGAGTAGAGATAGCAGTAGGAGTAGTGATAGTAGTAGGAGTAGAGATAGCAGTAGGAGTAGAGATAGCAGTAGGAGTAGTGATAGCAGTAGGAGTAGGGATAGCAGTAGGAGTAGTGATAGCAGTAAGAGTAGGGATAGCAGTAGGAGTAGTGATAGTAGTAGGAGTAGTGATAGTAGTAGGAGTAGGGATAGCAGTAGTAGTAGTAGTGAAATTAGTAGTAGTAGGGATGGCAGTAGGAGTAGTAGTGATAGTAGTAGGAGTAGTGATAGTAGTAGGAGTAGAGATAGCAGTAGGAGTAGTGATAGCAGTAGGAGTAGTGATAGTAGTAGGAGTAGAGATAGCAGTAGGAGTAGTGATAGTAGTAGGAGTAGTGATAGTAGTAGGAGTAGGGATAGCAGTAGTAGTAGGGATAGCAGTAGGAGTAGTGATAGTAGTAGGAGTAGGGATAGCAGTAATAGTAGTAGTGAAATTAGTAGTAGTAGGGATAGCAGTAGGAGTAGTAGTAGGAGTAGGGATAAAACTAGGAGTAGAGATAGTAGTAGGAGTAGAGATAGTAGTAGGAGTAGTGATAGTAGTAATAGTATGGATAGTAGTAGGAGTAGAGATAAAAGTAGGAGTAGAGATAGCAGTAGGAGTAGTGATAGTAGTAGGAGTAGTGATAGTAGTAATAGTATGGATAGTAGTAGGAGTAGAGATAGTAGTAGGAGTAGAGATAGCAGTAGTAGTAGTGAAAATAGTAGTAGTAGTGATAGTAGTAGGAGTAGAGATAGCAGTAGTAGTAGTGATAGCAGTAGAAGTAGAGATAGTAGTAGTAGTAGTAGAGATAGTAGTAGGAGTAGCAGTAGTAGAGATAGCAGTAGTAGTAGAGATAGCAGTAGTCGTAGTGATAGCAGTAGTAGTAGTGATAGTAGTAGAAATAGCGAACGTAGTAGGAGTAGTGATAGCAGTAGGAGTAGGGATAGTAGGGACAGTAGTAGTAGGAGTGATAGCAGTAGGAGTAGGGGTAATGGTAGGAGTAGTGATAGCAGTAGAAGTAGAGATGGTAGTAGGAGTAGATATAGTAGTAGTAGTAGTAGTAGTGAAAGTAGTAGTAGTAGTGGTGATAGCAGTAGGAGTAGTGATAGCAGTAGGAGTAGAGATAGTAGTAGGAGTAGTAGTAGTGAAAGTAGTAGGAGCAGTGATAGCAGTAGTAAAGATAGTAGTAGGAGTAGGGATAGTAGTAGTAGTAGGGATAGTAGTAGTGATAGTAGTAGTAGTAGTGAAAGTAGTAGTAGTGATAGCAGTAGGAGTAGAGATAGCAGTAGGACTAGTGATAGTAGTAGTAGGGATAGTAGTAGGAGTAGAGATAGTAGTAGTAGTAGTGATAGCAGTAAGAGTAGTGATAGCAGTAGGAGTAGAGATAGCAGTAGGAGTAGTGATAGCAGTAGTAGGGATAGTAGTAGGAGTAGTGAAAATAGTAGTAGTAGTAGTGATTGGGTGTGAGTGGTTATGGAAGTGAGTAGGTTGCTATGGTATTTCGGGTGGTTGCTTTGGTGTTGCTAAAAGGTTGCTACAGTGTTCACAAAGTGTGAAGTATGTGATCACTAAGGTGATAACGCCAGGCGTGGGTTAGAGGGGTATAATGCTCCCCAGAAATGAGCTGTGGAGGAGTGGTGGAACTGTGTTCTCTGGAGTGATGGTGGGAGGAACTGTGTTCTCTGGAGTGATGGTGGGAGGAACTGTGTTCTCTGGAGTGATGGTGGAGGAGCTCCATCCAGTACTTTTGGGATGAGTTGGAATGTCAGAATCATTCAACATCAGAACTGGACCTCACTGATGATCTCACTCTCTGAATGCAATCAAATCCTTCTCACAGCAATGTTCCAACATCTAGTTTAAAGCCTTCCCAGAAGAAGGAAGGTCATCAGGATCATCACATTCCTTAAATTCTTCATGAAAATCCACTTCTTCATCATCCTCATTTTATCTGTGATCCTCACCACCACCATCATCATAATCTTCTCCATCCTTACTATCTATCTCATCTTCATCAGTACCATCACCTTCATCATCTTTTGTCTTGTCTTTATCGTCATTGTACTCATCATCATCATCATAATCATTATCATCATCGTATTCTTCTTCATTCTCATCATCATTTTATTCCCCATCTTTATCTCATGTCTCTCTGTCAGCATCATCATCTTTATCACACCTTCAGTATTATCATCTTATTCTCCTCTGCTTTCATCTTCATCTTTTTCTTGATCTTCTTTATTGTCACCATCATCTGCTTTGAACTAGAGTTCAGCCTCTCTTTGCCTTTGGGTTCTGCCTTTGATTGAATAAAATAAATGCAGTAAAGGATAAATGAATGAAGGCGATCGCATCTCTGCGTGTTGAGCGAGGATTAGATTATAAGGGTGTTCAGGCGGCATCTAGTGGAGAGAAAAGGGAAGCACTGCTGCCCCTGCTGCACGGTCCTCTTGCGCCCCCTAGCGCTCGTTATTCAGTTAAGCACAATAGAAACAGCACTTTTCCATTTATGGAAATGATCTGTAAGGAAATGCTCTTTCCTTTTCAACCTATTGCAACCTGTCATTACACATTAAAGACCGCCGATATTTGGGTGGTAAATAATAAACTTAAAGAAAGTGTTTAAAATGATGGTAAAACCATTTAGTCAAAATTATTTACATCACACAATGTTTAATCTGTAGACTGTGATCTTTAAAAGTCCTGTCATTCTTGTGATAATAGTTTGGATTAACACCATTCATCATTTATATACCAGTTAGATCACAGAGTGTATAAATAAGATATGTTACATGAAATTATGATGATGATGATGATGATGATTATTATTATTATTAGTAGTAGTATATAATAATTAGTAGTTATAGTATTTACAATAAATTATATAAAAATAGTAATTATTCAGGCCGTAAGGTTTAACAATGAAGGAAAATATTAATTATTTCATATTCAAGCAGAAGAGGGCTGTTACTAAGGTATAGTAACAACAAAAACCTCGAAAAAATGATCAAAGACATGGGCGGATGACAAAACACTTACGTGATAAATCATCAAAAATAATATAGTAAACAGATAATACTCAATCATAATACGAAATCAGTCGTTAGGACTAATTATAAACGCAAATCCTACAGGAAATCCAATTTGATCGAAGGGGACTTTTATTTTGGAGGCTACATAGTGATACAGTTAAATAACGACGTAATCACTATATACATCTTCTCTTCTGTTATTATCATTATTATTATTTAATTATCTCGCTCAAAATTCGTAAAAAGCTATTATTTTATATTGATGTATTAATTGATTAAATAATTCTGTTCTCAGATCAGCAGCCAGGCCAGTTAGCGGCTATTTATTTTTTTCCACCCGTTTTCCGAAACATTCCGCCGCGGTTGGCAAAGTCATGGACTTTCACAAGCCAATCCCTGTGTAAGACGAGCCGCTTTAGAACAGCGGTGAGCCAATAGAAACGCGCGGAGGGCGGGGCTTTACGGAAAACAGGCGGAAAACAATCAACTGAACACACAGACTTGTCGTTTCTTGAAGGGGCGGGAAACCAGAGGCAGATTAGCCCTCTGATTGGATAGTATAGAAGGAGACTTGGTCCTGATTGGTCCCTGTGTTCCCATCAAAGCTCTAACTCTGGCGCTCCAGGCGTCACTGTTGTCGTAGCTTCTATGGAGTTAGCATGAGAAAAGGAGAACTTTCCTGAGGTAAAAATCTCACATTATTCTACTTTTATCGCGGTTTATGTGTTTATGTTAATTAGCTGCTTAATCTGTTCACGTTTTGCGTTTTACGCCCAAACATGTTGGACTTTTAAAGGGTGAATCGTGGCCGGATCGTGACAGAAAAGTGAAGAAGTGAGGAGGTTCTTTAGACCAGCTAGCTAACCTAGCTCCCCACAGCTCCCTCGCCGCTCCATCCTCACACATCTCCGCCCTTTTACTTCATTAAAAGGGTGTAGGTGGTAAAGCAGGGGCGGTTTGTTCAGGGTGGTGTTTGTGGAAGGGGACAGGCTCGTCTGTGTTTTGGGGAGGTTTTTTTCCAGGTCTTTTTAAGCGGGTTTGAACCTGTAGGTGTTGTGCAAGCAGCTCTGCGGGACTCTGATAATAACAGACTGAAGGTGAAAGGAAAGTCCAGTCTACACCAGAAATACCCTGCACCTGTCTGTCTGCCTGTCTGTCTGTCTGTCTGCCTGTCTGCCTGCCTGCCTGTCTGCCTGCCTGCCTGCCTGCCTGCCTGCCTGCCTGCCTGCCTGTCTGCCTGTCTGTCTGCCTGCCTGTCTGCCTGCCTGTCTGCCTGTCTGCCTGCCTGCCTGCCTGTCTGCCTGTCTGCCTGCCTGCCTGCCTGCCTGTCTGCCTGTCTGTCTGCCTGCCTGCCTGCCTGCCTGCCTGCCTGTCTGCCTGCCTGTCTGCCTGCCTGTCTGCCTGCCTGCCTGTCTGCCTGTCTGCCTGCCTGCCTGCCTGCCTGTCTGCCTGTCTGCCTGCCTGTCTGCCTGCCTGCCTGCCTGTCTGTCTGCCAGTCTGCCTGTCTGTCTGCCAGTCTGCCTGTCTGTCTGCCTGTCTGTCTGCCTGTCTGCAGGCAGTTTTGTCTGCAGTATTGTTCTTACATACATGTAATATAATTGTAATATAATTGTAATAATACCATGTTTGGCATAGTGTGTAGGCATAAGAGGGGCATTATACCACAGCAGTGTGTTTATCTGTGTGCTTGCCCATCTGTCCGTCTGTGTGTTTACATCACTGGCCTTGCAGGTCAGGAAAATGATGATAACACCAGGGGCTGTGTGTGTGTGTGTTTGTTTGTTTGTGGCTTGTTTATCTAAAGTAGGCCACTTTCACTTTGGTCCACATTCCTTGGCCCTGACTCCCAATAGGACTCCTCTGCATCTATCAGAGGTCATGAAGATGTTCCTGCTGTAAACCGGACAGCTGACCGAGGAGAGCAGCATGCACGCCGCCCTGCAAACCAAAAACATCTCGAGCTGGAATTCCCAACATCGGCGTTTGGCAGGGCCTTGTTGCTCTGAATCTAGGTCAGCGACCAGCGTCCCTCTGTGAGGCAGCCTCTCGCAGTTTTGGGAAGCGGTTCAGCTGGACCGGGCCTGGATCAATTAATTGCTTGGCTTGATGCTCCTTTACTGCAGATTACTGGCTTTGAGCCGCTGGGACATGAAACGCAAACCCTCGCCTCTCACCAGGGGGATTAGAGCAAGACTAGCACAGGCAACCACTCCCTTTCTCTGGACCACAGTCGGTTTCGCTGCTCGTGAACTACTGTGTCACACCACATCCATGTTTACCTTCTCTTTTGTAGCAAAAGCCTCTTCTAACATTAGTGTAAAACGTAAAGTAACACACTGGTTGTAGAAAGCCTCGTAGTGTAAGATGGCATTTAAAGATACCCTCTGGCTATAAAGAGCCTAGCAGTGTTGGATGGCATTTGACAATACACACCGGCTATAGAAGGCCTAGCTTTGTTTAAAGGTATTTCACAGTACACAGGTTTTAGAAGACCTAGCAGTGTTGGATGGCATTTAACAATACATGCTGGTTATAGAAAGCCTAGCAGTGTTGGAACGGGTTATATCCCGTTGTAATGTATGAGATATTGTAGTCTTGGATGCCATTTAGAAGCATTTAGATGGCTTAGCAGTGCTTAACCACACCATTATATTATTATATTATATTATATTAGTGTTCTTCATGTTGGGTAAATGTGTGGGCTGTTTGGTAGAGATGCTGAGGCAGCTCCGGTGCAGTCTCCTGGGTAATGGTAAAGTCCAATCTGTGTTAAGGTGTTCATGATAACCACAGCTGATTGCATCATCTCTACAAGACTGTAAACGGACGCTGGTGAGGCTGCGCTAGGACTGCTATGATTCAGCACAGCACACATCCTCTCTCTCGCATCCGTCACCTTCTGAAAGACGTTTCAGGACATCAAATGACTTTTCTCTTCAACACGATAGAAAAAGTCACATTCTCCCAGTCTCCCATCCCACCCTAAATGTAATAGACTGAAGTTCCCTATTCACAGAATGTACACCATATGTCCAAAAGTCTGTGGACACCCCTTCTAAAATCAATATGAACCAAGTCTAATAGGAGGTAGTGCTGGGCGATATGGTAAAATGACTACATCACAGTCTAGACATTTATGATGCATGATATTTATCACAATACATGTAATCACAGATTAAATACATCAGAAGACAGATTCTTAAAAACTACAGTTGAGGTACTCCCCCGTACTAAGTACTGTGATCTATATTCAGCATCTGCTGCTCCTCATCTAATTAACCCAGTCATGAAATGTGCAGCTGATCAGTGTTTATTAAGCATTATTAACACTATCCTCGATATGCTTAGAAAAGCATATTGTATATCACGAAAACAAAATATCACAATAGGATGAAATATTGTCATATTGCCCAGCTGTAATAGAAGGCCTTCTTCTCTGGACAGTAGAGACAGTTACTCCAACAAAAGCAGGAGGAATGTTTTTAATACGCTTGAGTTCAGAAGAAACAATGAATGAGCAGTGTCCCAATACTTTCACCCTCAGTGTATATTAGATTACTGAACACCTCTACATTTTCTGCTTGGATCTCGTTTAAAACTGAACCGATTGCCTTATGGTGGGTTATTTCAGTTTAGTCTCTCTGTAGCAGTAAAACCCTCAGTGATGACTTTGTTTTATTAGGAGGACAATCTGTTTTCTTAATACTTTATGGAATTTTAGGTTCCTGTTATTGTTATTTCAGAGGCTGACCTTTCCACAGGCAGACTGTTGGAGCTTTACTCTTTCTGTAACCTGTTTAAGTTCAGAGTGGCGGGGTTTTTCACGCTCACTAAACTGTCACTAATAAATACAACCTGTTTTATACCCTGATTTTCACTCTGTGTTCTGGGCAAAGGAGGTAAATGCAAACCCAAATACGCACTGGCCCGTTTGTGTGTAGTTAGTTTGTTGTGATGTGGATCTCTCTTTACTATTTATGTATGAGGGTTGTATGGCAGGACTGTCCCTCAGCTCTGCTTCTATTGGACAGGCTTCACTTTGACCTTAAAGGAACAGTTCAGCCAAAACGTTTAATTAAAATTACTGATCATTGAACCCATTTTCAGTTGATCATCCAAGACCTGTTTGAAGTTTTGAAAGACTGGTTAAGAGGAAAAATAGTTTTTCGGGGTGTGCTAGCTTAGCATCTTCAGTTGTAAACTAAAGAAGCACGTGTCGAGATCAATCATCTATGATTTTTCATAAAAAGTTCTCCTTTAAGAATCTCCTGCTCTGTTACAATAACAAAGTGCCTTCAGCACTACACTATAGGGTATAAAATAGGCTCACTTCTATTAGCGTGATCATTTATAAATGAAAAAGAAATATGTTCCAAAGGGTTCTTTTGCAAGTTGCTTGCAGTTACATATTTCCAAATCCCCAAAATAATGTACTACTGCTCCTTTAAATAAATGGATCGATCAATCATGCTAAACTTGCTAATAAATAAATAAAACGTCACAGATAAGCGCTGCGAAAATGACATCATGCTAAGTGTTGATTATTGGCTTCTATTCATTGTTAGCAACATTAGTATGAATGGTACTATGTTCTGTCCTAGGTGCTGTAAAGATGTCGGTGGAGGCGGATGTTTTGCTGCAGGAGGCGAAGGAGAGTATAGAAGCAGCACAGAACTACAGGAGTGAACTGCAGCAGAGACTACAGGGGCTCAGCCAGGCACGGAAACAGGTACACACACACACACACATACACACACACACACACACACACACACACACACACACAGAGGGAGGATGTGAAAACCATCATGCAGTTTGAGTTAATTCAGTGAAACCTTCATGGTAAGAAGCGGCAGATTACAGGTGAACACACTGTATAAATCTTTAAGGAAAAAACAACAGTTTCCACAGAGCATGTCAGAACCAAGAACTGACCGTTTAGCTCCACCCATTCAGCCTATTGCAGTTTAGCTGTGTGTGTGTGTGTGTGTGTGTGTGTGTGTGTGTGTGTGTGTGTGTGTGTGTGGAGACAGAAGCCGGTTGTGGGTGGGTAAGCGGTGTGTTTCAGGTTTGGCAGGTTGCAGTGCCAGCCGGCGGCAGGAGGAGTCTGAGTGTGTGTGAGTGTGTGAGTGAGAGAGAGTCCTTCCGTCTGCTGCTTTCCCCAGCTACTTCCTCACAGTCACACACTACTTACTGCACGTAAACAATGCAACAATTTCCTGCTGCAGAGACAACACACACACACACACACACACACACACACACACACACACACACACAGACGGATACATAGCTATCTCTATCACACAGTCTGTTGTGTCTCTCTCCCTCTCTGACCCTGTGTTTAGTCCAGTTGACTGATTGACCCACACTGTGTGTGTGCAGCTGTCTCACTGAGAGCACATATGTGCCCATCTTAGCCCATCTGATGACAAATTACACCACGCGCATGTGCACACACACACACACACACACACACACACACAGTTCCCATCTAGAATTCAGAGTATTACTTGGTTATCAATTGTTAGGAATTATTCAGTACCTGCTATTATCTTCTTGTATATTTGTGTGTCCAGTTCGTCTGACACGTGTGTGTGTGTGTGTGTGTGTGTGTGTGTGTGTGTGTGTGTGTGTGTGTGTGTGTGTAAATGGTTGCAGTTCCTGCTCCACTTCCTTTGTATCTGCATTGGGTTCCACAGTGGTCAGGGGCACAGAAGGGCAGTTTGACTACGCACACACACACACACACTGTCATAGCATTTTCAGTACTGGTAATCCTGGGGTGGTTGGGGTAAGTGAAATAAAAAAAAAGAAAAGAAAATGAAGAAATGTGAATTAGGATTGTAAACGAGTTGAATTGATTCGAGTTGGAATAAAAAGAGAATTTATTGTATCATTAAATGTAAAATTTCACCATTCAGTTGAATTCATAATTCTATTAAAAATGCACTGAATGCAGGAATGCAACCAGGGGACTGTTCACACAGTCAGAGTGTATAATAAACACACTGCACTACATGTTTTGTTTTTGTTATTTATTAGAATTTGTCTGGGGAATATCTGGAATTTAATAAATCCCCTATATAATAATTGTACAATTCTAATAAATGTGTTGCCTCATAGACAAACAGTTCTATGTTCTATATTCTAAGTTCAGTTCATCATTCTATTGATGATCAAGTTCAGTTCCAAAATCAGTGCAGTTCAGTCGCCATGTGAGGTCAGTACATTTCACACCTGCAGTGTGTGAGGAGTGAAAAGACACACCGGGGGAGTCTGCCTCAGTCAGATGAAGTCAGAGGAGTCTCTGGTGTGGCCAAAACAATTGAAATATTGGTAAAAGTTCCAAAATATTCTGATCTGGTAGAAAGAACAATACACTGAACTTCAATTGGTTAGAAAATATTTTTAATTATTGGCCAAAGAAACTAGTGCATATATTATTTATTAATAATAATAATAATAATAATAATAATCAGTAGAATCACTGTAAACAACAAACAAGTCCAAAAGAGTGAGTGTGTGTGTGTCTGTGTGTCTGTGCAGGTTTAATCTGTGTTATTTTAGGCTTTCTTTCCGTTTCCTGCTACTGCACTGCTATCTCTATACACACACACACAAAGTGGATGATGATGCTATGTTTGCACAACTGATCTCCTCTTTCCACAGAAAGACAGTCCATCTGACTGCAGTTCTGTGTGTGTGTGTGTGTGTGTGTGTGTGTTTGTGGATATATATATATATATATTATATATATATATATATATATATATATATATATATATATATATATATATATATATATATATATATATACACACACATATACACACACTGCTGGACTAAACTGAGCTCCACTTGGATGGAGCATTCGATTTCTAAGCTGCCCCTACAATCAACTCACCCTACAGCCCACTCACCCTGTGTCTAGTGTTTAGCCTTACCCATCCAACCTACTATAGTTAGCCCCACCCACTCAACATACGAGGCTTAACACTGAGTGGGCCCCTATCTACCACAGTGTTTAGCCCTGCTCACACTACCTAGATTAGTTTAGCTCCACCTGCTCAGCCTACAGCAGTTTAGCCCCACTCATTCATGCTGAAGGTATAAGGAGTGTTTCCGCCTGGGCTGCTTTTTGAACAAGGCACAATAAAGGGCAGCCAATCAGAATAGAGCTCTATTACATTATTATTATACATTATTATATCTCAGATTTAAAGGTAATAAGGACCCTTTTAAGGAGATCAGCATTCACTCCATTAACACGTGTAGACCATTTCCACCACAGCACTGCCTTCCACCACAGCTCCTTTTTAAGTAGTTTTAGGTGTGTGAGGAAGAGGCAGTCAGTGCTGGAGGAGTGTAGTTCGGTTCTCTGACGGATGTTCTAAGCGGAACTGTTTCACACTAAGAAACCGCTGCACTTCCTGCCTCTGTGGGCTTCGTCTTAAAGAATCTGAACGGCAGTTAATTCTGAAACATAAAGCGTGATGAACCATTTCCTTTTAACACACACACACACACCAGTACGCTACACACACCAACACTTTAACCTAACAGATAAGCCGGCCGTTAGTGTCTAAATAAGCAAATGTTCAGTTTCTGCTTCTGTTTATGCAGTGTGATGTCACAAACTACTGTCTGCTTCCCTTTTCTCAAAGAAGAGACTGTCAGCAGTATATTTATTTATTTATACACACACACACACACACACACACACACACACACACTAATTGCAGTCCAGGGGACGCATCTTGGAACATAAAAGGAAGTGATTAGGATTACAATCAGGGGCGGAGCCTAAGTGCAAACCAGGCAACTATTCTGACCAGTTGTAGTAAAAAGGAGGAGTTTTAGAGCAAACAGGGGCAATTAGGAACAGTCACAGTCAGGAGGAGGCAGGATTATAACCGGTTGCAGTCAGGGGGAGGAGTTTCAGAACAATAAGTTGTTTCAAACCAATCGTTGTGAAGGGGAGGAGTTGTGAAATAAACTAGCAGGCAATTCTATTTGCAATTAAAAAAAAAACTAATTACAGTCAGGGGGAGGAGGTGATTCAGACCAATGATTATCATGAGGAGGAGTCTCTGAATTAACGATTAGACCATTAGGACTAAATGGCATTAAGTGGATGAGATTTAGAACAAACAAGGAGGTGATTAGGACCAGTCACAGTGGGAAGGAGGAGAAAAGGAGGTGGTGATTAGGACCAGGAGCTCTAGCTGGTGGGGGAACTGGAATAGACTAAACTGGGGAGAAACTGTAGGCTACCTGCATTACACTGTAATAATCTATTCACGTTCATTTCTGAATCTGCCTCGAGGTTTGATCTCCACTCTTGAAAAATGATGAATATGATGCACGTCCTTCTTGATGTTTCACATCTCCACAGCAGATATTTTTTTCTGGACACCTACAATATGTATCTATAGTCGTAATATTGTAATATATAATAGCTGAACATTAGTATGCACAGTCAGTGTAAAGCTAATCAGCGTATGTGTTGCAGGTTCGAGGCAGCTCCACTCACACTCGTGAGACGTTACGGAGGCACTTCCAGGAGCTGCAGACGGCGCTGAGTCGCCTGCTGAGCGACCGGCTCAACGCACTTCTGCAGGAAGTGGACGCCATTGAGCAGGACAGCGTCAGCCCGCTGGACGACTGCCAGAAACTCATCGAGCATGGGGTCAGCATGGCCGACGAGCTCCTGCGTGAGGGTGAGACACACACACACACACACACACACACACACACACACACACACACACACACACACACACCCCACAATGCTTTCAGTGTTCAGAGGAGAAATCATCAGAGATCATTTCAGCTTCAGAGGAGTGGAGATAAAAGCTGCTGCACTGTACTTTCATCCAATTTAAAATCTATATACATTATTAACCCCATTTTCATCAGTTAATTTTTCTTCCCCTCCTAAATCAAATGTTGGTTAAACATCAAACACGTGTTATAATTTCAACCTTAATAAACAGGTATTTGACAAACAGCAGATCTGTGTGTTGTGCCCGAAGTCGCAGTCGACAAACTATAGAAAGTGGAAGTGTGAGATGTTCCTGGATCTCTGTAGAGTGTGCGCTTCACTCACGCCCACAAGTGTATTAATAGGCAAGTAAAATAGACACAACGGGTCAAAAACAGCAGGACGGAAGCGCTCCATTTTTAAGGATGTTAAGCATGTGTGGACCCGAACACTGACTGAAGGCGAGCTCTCAGACTGAAACACAGGCTAAAACACTCCAGCAACGCGTCCGATATGAATGGGCCTTAAATTCTGTAGTAGGGATGGGTGAAAGTAGTGTTTAATAATTTGGTGTGTTCTCTCGTCCTGAGTAAATGAGGGAGGGTATTTTTAGAGATCAGGATGTTGACATAACAGAAGAGTGTTTGGAGAAACTGCACACAGTTTTGATCCAGTTCACTTTTCTTATTATGCAGCAAACTTTGGTAGATAGATAGATAACTTTATTAATCCTAGAGGGAAAGTCAGGTAATTACAGCAGCACAGAGGCACAATTACAATGAAAAACAAACAAGAGTAAAGCAAGGTTAAAAGCAAAGTAGCCTCCCATATGTGTACAGACATAAACAGAAGGAAGATTAATAAGAATATAACAAAGCAGTGAAATGTGCATAAATATTATGCAGATGGTCTAACGTACAATGCAAAAACGCACTTGATTTTTAATTTGACTTATTTTTCCTAATATTTGTTATTCCAATAAAGAGCAGCTTTTGAATCCGTTCATATTTAATAACAAACTCTGCAGATAAGAGTGTTTAAAGCTTTGAATATTAATTCAGTTGTTCATCATTAACAGCCGGTGGAGAAATCTGCAACTTGGAAGAAGCCATTTTTTTCTCCACACAGTCACTGAAGCTCCATTATAGAATATTAGCGAAATAAAACACGTATCTTCATATCTGACCTAAACTGAGATCTGATGAGTCTCTGATGTCTTGTAGCATAAAACGTGAGTAGAATGTGATCATAAATCTGTGCTGGAGTCACTGACTGATTTACCATTAAACTGTGATTCTCACAGACTTATTTAACACAAAACACACAAAACAAACAAAACCAGTTCATGATTGTGTTTTGGAATATTGAAAGAGAATTGGTGTCACGTTAATAACTATAATAATAATAATAATAATAATAATAACAGATGTTAGACAGTATAATGTTGATAACTGGGAGAGCGGTGCCAGTTTAGCCTAAAACACTCAGCCAGTCAGATTCCCCTCTGTCACACTCAGTGTAGCAGGGTTGTACTGTTACCGTTAATAAGCACAGATGATGCTTATTGATGAAAATCTGGTTAGTGCATCCATTTGGCCCAGATTTGTCAAAATGACTAGGGTCAGGGTTAGCATTTACCAGCTACCTGCACGTCTGCTGGTAGTTCTGATCAGCTGTGGAGGCCTGACCGATGGAAAGTGTGGCATATCTCTCTAACTCCAGGATTCAGAGTAACCCCTCCACTAACCCCCACGCCACTTCCTCTAAAGGTAAAAGTCTTTCCTGTTTCTCTTGCAGGAGAAGTTGCTATTCGCTGTGGGATCAGCGATAAGGAGGATAAACTCTGCAGCTTCGCTAAGAAAGCCCTCAACATTCAGCTGGACAGGTGAAGAACACCACACAACCATCAGTCATCTCTTTAAAATCTATGTGTTAAACATATTGTGTATTTAAATTTGCAGTGGATACTGAATAATCCTTAGTGGAAATTGATGATTTTCTAGTAGTTTCTAGGAATTTCAGGTGGGTGCTAAATAATTTGTAGTAGATACTGAATGATTCAGAGTGAATAATCCATCTAAAGCTGACAAGTTCCTAATAAACCGCTGTGAACAGTTCAGCTGAATAGACTGAAACTGCATATGAGCAGAATCCATCAGATAGTAAACAACCCTTTTAAAACCCTTTAAAACAGACCTTATATGTAAATAACCAGTAAAAAGCTGCCCGAGCGCTGTGCTGCCCGAGCGCTGTGCTGCCCGAGCGCTGTGCTGCCCGAGCGCTGTGCTGCCCGAGCTCTGTGCTGGTGTAGCCCATGCTATAAGCCTGCTTGTGAGAGTTAAACTCCACCCTGCTGAGACTCACTAAAGATCAGCACTTAATCACCTTTACATCAGTTCAGACTGTAATTGATTTCCTGCTGTTCTGCTGTGGCCTGTAGTATTTAATTGTTGTTAAAATATTAAGGCTTATCCTTCAGTCCATATTTTGGCAGTGAGCTAGAAATGCAGCACATTTTTAACTCGTCATGGAGGTGTCGTCCCAACCATAAATGTCTTCACACATGATTGCACCATGATTGGCAGTTAAGCCCCACCCATTTAGATTGATGTAAGCATTTCAGCCCAGAAGGGCACAATACAGGCCAGCCAATCAGAATGGAGCTTTTTTACCTGTATCAGTCATAAAGGCACAGAAATGGTGTGTTTATTCTGAGGAAAGAAGAGAATGTAAAATATGGGCCGTGTGTGTGTGTGTGTGTGTGTGTGTGTGTGTGTGTGTGTGTGTGTGTGTGTGTGTGTGTGTGTGTGTGTCACAGTCTCCCGGAGGTTCCTGCATTGGTAGATGTTCCCTGCTTGTCTGCGCAGTTGGACGACTCGTTGCTGCATGTGATGCGTGAGCGTGTGGCGCGGCACGGCAGCGTTTCGGCCCACCCGCCCGTACAGATCGAGGAGCTGGTGGAGAGACCAGGCAGTGTGTTTGTGCGCTGGTGTAAGGTGGGCATACACACAGGATGCAGTTCTGAGGGTTTGAGAACAGCAGGAGGACACAGTGATAACAGACGAGCTAACTGCCTCTGCCTCTGCTTCACACCGGCTCTATAAACCAATACACGTCGGTATTAGTACCGCCTCCAGCTGAAGTAGAGATTCTGATTGGTCACACCCCTAGCTAAAGTACAGAAATTTGATTGGCCCCGCCTCTAGCTGAAGTAGAGATTCTGATTAGTTCAGCCTCTAGCTGAAGTAGAGATTCTGATTAGTTCAGCCTCTAGCTGAAGTAGAGATTCTGATAGCCTCTAGCTAACTTGCTTGAAGTCCTGGTACGCAGGAAACAAGTCCCGGTATTCCACTTCCATAGAGTCACCTGTAGGAGGATACAGGCTCACTTTGAGCTCACTGCTGTAGACTGGCTGGTCTTTACATTTTTCCAGCTCTGTATCTAATTTAACTCTTATTTAAAAAATGTGTGTGTGTGTGTGTGTGTGTGTGTGTGTGTGTGTGTGTGTGACAGGTGGATGAAGAGTTTAACCCTCAGGATTACCGTCTGCAGTATCGCCGCAGTAACGCGACTCAGTATGAGGACGCGTATATCGGTAAGGAGTGCGAGTTCCTGGTGCTGCACCTGGACCCACACACTGACTACCTGTTCAGAGTGTGTGCGCGCGGAGAGGGCCGGACAGAGTGGAGCCCGTGGAGCATCCCACAGACGGGATACACCACCCTTATACCACACGGTACACACACACACACACACCTTTACATACATGCCCACACTGTAGCCCTCACTGTGAGAGTGCCGGTGTCTGAGGTACTGTGATCCCTTCAGTAAGAACATTCTGATAATGGGTCTTTTTATACACTCACCGAGCACTTCATTAGGAACACTGCTCTAATTTTGGTGGACTCGCTTCACGGTGCAGAAGATACTAAAAACATTTCTGGGAGGTTCTGGTCCATGTTTTCATGATTGCATCATATAGTTCCTGCAGATCTTTTATGCTCCGAATTTCTGCTGGGTTCGGATCTGGTGACTGGGAGGAACCAGTACTGAAGGAACCTGAACTCAGTATGTTCATGAAACCAGTTTGAGGCAGGCTGGGTTCATGGATTCATGCTGTTGGAGCCGGATTCTGACCCTTCCTTCTGTGTTCCTCAGCAGAAATGTGAACATTACCTGAAGCTGCTGGACTTTATCTGCATGGATTTATGTATTGCACTGCAGCAACATGATTGGCTAATTAGACAATAGCGTGAATGAGTCGGTCTGTAGGTCTTCGTAATGAATTGCTCAGTGAGTGTGTTTACAGTGTTGGTAGAAAGTTTGAAGACTCTTTAGGATTTTCAGTATTTCAGTAGTGTGGTCAGATCTTCATTACGTAGTCCTAAAACTAGATCAGCTAGCCTTCAGTTTAACAAATTACACCAAATCATTAATGTCTGATTATTTATTTATAGCAGAATAATTCATTAGCTTTGTCTGAAATGTATGAACACTTGCTTTCAGTAATGGGTGTGACCTCATTGAGCACTATGAGCACTAATAACATCAGCCAAACATTTTCGGTAACTGGAGATCAGTCCTGCACACCTCTTGGGAGGATTTTGACCCGTTCCCTTCAGCTCATGTGATTCCGTGCCTGAACTGATCTGATCACAGTTCAGGTCAAATTTATACAGAAACTTTCTAGCAGCTGTTTAAATACACAGTAGAAGCAGCTCTGCTGAGCCTTAATGATCTTCAGAAGCATCACATTCTGATCTGCTCACTCATAAACGTGTGTGTGTGTGTTTTTAGAGTGGTGTCCGGGTGTAGACGGGTATATCCTGAGCAGTAGGAAGAACATTGCGATGCGCAGTGACTCGAACGCCGGCGGTGGAGGGGTGCTCTACTCCAGCTCCCCGACCTACTTCTGTGGACAAACTCTTACCTTCAAGTACGGCTCCTAACCACAACACAGATCCAAACACTGTTCGTGTCAGTGAATACTGTTATCTTGAACATGGAGTAAGGTACAGAGCAGAGCTGAACACAGTAGCAGCATCTAGAAGCCTGTGTGTGTGTGTGTAGGATTTCAGCAGCTGGGCAGATGGATAAGCGTGACAGTGTTGGCGTGTGTGTGGATAACCAGAGTGGAGCGGAGTCCCTGCAGAGAGATCAGGCCGTCTGCATCTCCACCAACGGTACGGTTCTGCTAAGAGTGCAGCAGATCTGTGGAGTCTTAAACTGCCTCTCCCTCACCCTGTTTCAATAAAGGAGTTATAAGTAGAGCTTAAACACTGTTAAAGCTTTATAACACCCCCCCCCTCTAGTCCTACAGTCCAGACATAGAAAAGAGAACATGACAGCAGGATATGTCATTTTACATATTGTCTGAAGGCTGAGGTCCTAAAATCTAGACCTTGAATCCAGTTTCCAGTCCCAAGACTAGAAACAGGACTTGTAATCTATGGTAGGTGTGACGCTACGTGGCCAATCAGTTACATTTACTGTTCCCTTCCAGCAAAAACTGGATCCAGGACTGGATTCAAGGTTCAGATTAAAAGACCTGGATTCTAAGGGATAAAGAGAGCTTGGCTGTGGGAACTGTGTCTAAGCCCAGTCTGTTAGCAGTGTTAGCCTAGCATCTCCTGTTTATAAACTAAAGAAGCTCATGTCTGAATCTGGGCTCGGAGATCAATCACGATACTTTAGCTTTTTTGCTGAACTGCTCCTCCACCGTCTGTGTGTTTCTCTACAGGTGCTGTGTTCGTTAACGGGAAGGAGATGACCAATCAGCTGCCAGGGATAACCGTGGGCTCAGTTGTTACATTTGACATGGAGGTGGTCAGCCTGTTTCCTGTCAACAACAACAACCCCAGTGATGGGGGCAACTTCAAACTGAGGGTTACGATTGGCTCAGGGAACCGAGAGGTGGTTTTCTATTGGCTGCTGGATCAGGTGGTGGACTGCCTGTTTTTTGGCTGCTCCTTCGTGCACCCCGGGTGGAAGGTGCTGGTGTTCTGATGCTGGCTGCCAAAACTGCAACAATAATTAAAGAAAAAAAGAAAAGAAAGAAAAGCGTAGCATCTCCAGATTAGGGGTGGGTGAAAGTACGGTATCGTTATCATGATTAATTACATCCCGATAAATTACATAAAGAATGTTAGATGTCTGTGGGAGGGTCAGACAGTAGCCGAGGCCTGTCTTCTACAGAGTGAGAGTCATCAGATACATCGTGTTCAAATGTTTGTGGACACTCCTTCTAATAAACGCATTCAGCTTTAAGCTGCACCCATTGCTGACACAGATGTGCAAACGCTGCAGGCACGCTACTCAGGTTTTACCACAGAAACAACAAAAAAAACAAACAGGTGAGAGCAGCGTTTAACTGCAGAGATCAAAGGCAGGCAGGTAGTTATTTTTTTTCCTTTTCTATGAAATGAGCTTCGGTGTAATGACCCCCCCCCCTCCCCCATTTGCTAACGCAATCCTTTCAGTTTTAGGAATCAAAATATAATTTATATTTAAATTTATGGCTAAAATGACACCCCTGCAGAGAATAGCACACTTCCACTTGTGGAGTGTCATTAACTCCAAATACAGCTTGTTTCATTGGTTTCACTATGTGGACAAAAGTATGCAGACACCTACACATTTCACCTACAGGAGCTCTTTTAATGCCGTCCTGGCATTATAATAATAACACCACTCACAGCTGATGGAGGAAGATCTAGGAGGGAGGAGATTTCACCAGCTGACTTGTTGTTGTTGTTGGTGCAGCGGTGTCTCCTATTACATACAGAACCACGCTGGAGTTCAGTGAGCTCTTCAGAACCTCCCGTTCTTTCACTGGTGTGTGGAAGAAAGACAGACTGCAGGACTAGAGTCTGGATTTATACAGCTGTAGTGATGGGACTGAATCAGACACCTGAGTTCAGTGATTAAGAGGGGAGTCCCAATACTTTTGTCCATGTGCCGTAACTTTGTACGAGAAGGGACCATGTTATGAAAACGAGGGACAGCAGTGATTTATTAGTTTTTCCAAATGCAGGTTTGTGATTGAAAACGTTCACATAAGTGTGAAGTCAGAACAGCAGGTAGCATTTGGAATTTAGAATTGTGCTTTTATTTTATTTTCTAGTTTTATCTTTTAGTAAAGGGGCAGTTTTATTTTCTATGCAAGATTCATGAGGTTTGATGAAAAATCTAGAAACGTCCAAAACATTAAGAAGCAGGAATAATGATTAATTATGCAGAAGGGCCTGAAAAAGAAAAAAGGTACTTAGATCACATACTGCTGTCTTAAGAATTTTCACTCTTTGTAAAAAGGAAAAAGGCCTGTTCTTAAGCGAGGCTGCACCACACTGGGGCCCGACCGGTGATTATTGAACATTTCAGCTTTTACCATCAAACAGAAATTTGGTTAAAAATTAGAACCTAAAGTTTACTGTGATCAACTGTGAATGGTCAAGTGTGGCTGTCGGCTTTCAAGCGTCAACGAGTCTTACAGTAATATAATGTTTCTAATGTTGGGATGGAGCTCATCAGCATGTTTGTTTTGCTTTATTTTTATTTCTTTGTTCTATTCATACACCTTTTTAATGTTATTGATATGCTAAATATTAGGCTAGTTTTTTTTTAATATTGATAATATTGACTGTGTTAAAATCCAACAGGTCAGCCTGTACAGTATTAATAAAGGGTTGTTTGTTTAGTGCAGTTTAATAAAACAAGGCACTAATGGAACGACTGTGAACCTGATAAACCCACAGGACTTGGACGTATCGGTCGGGCCCTACTCCAGACCTGTAGATACACTTAGAAAACTGTGACGGTTCATGTATTTTGGTTGTTTACCTCATTTATGTTTGTGCCTTCTGGAAAAATAACTGTAAGAAAGTAATTGTAAACATTTTGCCACAAAAATAAAATTAGTGTTCACTGATGTGTGCACCCGAGTGGAGGCGTACATTTAATATTTGTATTTCAGAAAGGGACACAACACAAATCATCAATCGTGAAAAAAAGAATCTTTATTTTAAATAGAAAAACAACTATTTCAAATCACTCCTTTAGAGCAAAAGCACCAACCTCAACAAAGCTGGCCAACTATCAATTCATGGTAAAGAGTTACTTTTTTTTTCCTTTCAGGTTTTAAAAATCCATTTTTCTTTCTTATGGCCAACCCACATCGTGTGCAAATGATGCTGGTCGCTGTTTTTGAGGCATCGAAAGCATAGATGAGCATTCAGCTGGTAAAGTCAGAACTCCACAGGGTCTTAAACAGCCTCCTCCCTCAGCATTGTTCACGCTCTACACAGCTTCAGCAAAACTAAAGCAAAGCAAAGTCCTGAAGCGTTCCTGCTTCCCCCGAAAACACCACGCTGCCTTTGGGAACTACGGGTCAACGTCAGAAATAGCAAGAATTATAAACCTCGAGTTAAAAAGTTGCAGCAGTGTCACTCCCTTTGGTATGTAAACTTAATTCCACTGAAGAAAAAGACAAACCAAACAAAAATAAGATAAAAACTAATCCTTATTACGAGATAAACATCTTCATCAAAACGTAGCTTATGTACAGAGGAGAGGAAAAGCTCCAGACAGTTTCAGGCAAGAAACAGAAGAAGTAGAAGTAACTGCACAAAAATAGCAGCACAAGTCTGCCGCCACGTGAAGGAAGGGGAGGAATAGAAGCTTATTCGAGCTCCGAGGGAGTCGTGTCACCAAACTACTGCATTCTAGATTAAACCAAACAAAGAGAGACAGCAAGAGGACCAACTGGAGCAGAATCAGCCTGCTAATGGCAATCAAACAGCTGCCACTAATTAAAACTGCTTTCAGACCTAAACCTGCACTGCTAACGTCCTCACAGAAGGGCACACCATGAAACGTACTCGGAAAGAAGTGTAAACATGACTGCAGGGTCTTCCCCCTGCTCCGGAGGCCGCCTTGTCTTTTCGTCCCCCCTCAAGTGTGTTCTTAATACCCTGTATATCTGTCTCTATGTGTGTATGTGTGTGTCACCTGGTTACAGTGTAATAGTTTAAGACTCTGGTCAACAGTCATCCTCATGTTTTCAGCACCGTGGACTGACAAGAACCTGGCTCTAAACCTGGCTTTTGAAGGAGAATCCCACAGATGTTCTCAGAACAAAATTATCTGCATAATTAAATGGACAAAACAACCAAACTCTTTCAAAGTGGTTTTGATGTGAAACGCTTTGTTCTAAAGAAACTTTCTTCACAGTGGAGGTGAAGGGAAGCAGACGTCTGAAGCTCTAATAAAAGCTCCTCACAGAAAGTTCTTCATCTAATGGAGATGAAGACGCTGCCTGATGCCTGAGACACGGTTCTACCAGAGTTCTGAGAAGAGTTCGGCTCTAGAACCTGCTTTTAGAACCAGATCATTAAAATGGTGGAGGGATACATGCTGCAGGGTGTAGTGCGGCTACAGAAAGTAGTCCCTAAAGAGAACTGCATTAGTTGAGATTCTCCACTATTTTACCTTCATCATCATCATCATCATCATCATTCCATATAAAACTCAGAAGACTCGTGTAGCTGCACTGGTGGGTTTGGATAGGACAAATTATGGGCTGCATCTGTACCGTAGTCATGGCAACCAAGGCCTGCTTCCATTCACCTCCACTGTACAGAGATCAGAGTGGGCTACAGTGAAGCTCAGTTTCACACCGAACCCCCGACTCTGACTGAACAGAATCAGCTCACACACATCAAACATTATTTTTAATAAATCAGCAGAATTCTCCTTTAATGCTCCAGACCTGGAGGACCCACAGTGCCTTGTTAAAAGAATACTCTTGTTTTTTAACCTCTTATCTGCTGCATCTGTACTGCATGGCTGAAAAACACCAATTTGGGATGGGCTTAATTTAAAACATCTATCCTGATTAAATGCGCCACAGTCTGCCTTTCTGATATGCAGGGGTATTTTGTCTGCATTTCTATAACACTTTAAAAATAAAAACAAACTTCAAATCATAAATTAACAACTGACTTTACACCTGTTACAGTTTATTTAAAAAATTATATTTACAGCGTTAAACCTATATTTACCTAAACTTCTAATAGCAGAAATTGGGCTGGAAATAATCAGTTCAAGTATGATATGATATAAAATAATTCCACATCAGTTATATTCACAGGGAAGTTTCCAATAATGGGAATGTGAAACTCCAGCTGCTACAATAAGGCCTTTCCAAGCCTAGGTTTTTAACACTGGAGCCACACAGTAAAAACAGGTCTCACTTGCTTTGACTTTGCCTGCAGGTCTCTGTTAAACAGGTAAAGTCTAGGAGCTCTCCACCCACATCCGCAATCCCACCTCTCTGGAAAACATCACTCAAATTTTCAAAAGAACCAGTAACACAGATTTACAAACACCTTTCACTGAGTTCTGCAGAAAAACGCTTGACAAATGTTTACTGGGTGAATCAGCAACTGCCCTCTGGCAGGTTTCTGTTCTTTAGGTACAGGATCTCCCTGCCTGTTTTGGTTGACTGTGCGCTACAGATACAGCAGACAGGGTTGACTGAAAATTGCTGGAGTATTCCTTTAAACTGTTTCTTTAAAAAAAAATATATATATGAAGAAAAATAAATCACATGACCATGATTAATTATTGACCCCAGATTCAGTTGATCAGCCAAAACATGATTGAACATCTGACTTAACATGATTCTGAAAACGGTTATCTCTCAGAGCTCCTCCAGATCTTCATTAGCTGGTAGATGGATGAGGTTTAGGAGACGGTGGGACTTACTTTAGTCTATAAACCCAAACAGAACCAGAACCACAGAGCTGAGGAACACTGGAGGAACCGGAACCACCTTCACCTCAGCGCAGTGTGTGGCATCACTCCGCCCACTGCGCTCCGGTCTGAGGCTGGAAGAGCTCTACAGAGCGGGACGTGATGAGGCTGATAGAGTAGATCCAGCTCTAGATTAAATGTGGAAATAATCACTGTTTAACTTGTTTATGTAGCTTTTGAGTTTGTTAGGACACATCAGATACCACATGGGTCTTGGCTAATCAACTTAATCTGTTACTCTGTCTTGCCAAACTTCTTCTTTAAGAAGACATTGGTGATCAGCTGAGGAGTCAAATCAGAGATATTAAAGCAGGGAAAACAGAAAACTGCCCTCTGGTCCTCCAGGACTGGATTCCCACATAACATCCAGATACCTGTGTGCTCCATAGTTTCAGAAATGTTGACTAATGAACCAACCAACCAACCAACCAACACCAGACAGAATGATTATTACAAAACTGCAGCAAAAGCTGCAGAGGAAATCAAGTCTTCCCCATTTTCCCACAAGCTATTTGAAATATATTAAAAATCTTCCAAAGTCTTTGAAACAGGCACCAAAAATGAAATGAGCTCCAAAGCTCACTAGTTAATACCAAGTTCTCAGGGTAGAGGCCAGAGGTCACAAAGACAAACACACGTTTATTTTTGAAGCTGATTGCTGAAGTCTATTAACATTACTTCAAACTTCAGGTTCCTGCTTCAATTACTTAACTGATCTGAGGTTAAAATGCAACACGCTGGCATCCCGGACTTATCAGCAATGGAAAAAATCCATCGACTCCAAAGTTTGTTTTGCTTTCTCCATCCATCCTGAAAATCACCCAGCAACAAACCCTCCACCACCCCTGCAGCGTGCAACACCCTTTACCCAGCGCCTGAGCAGAATGAGTCCAGAATTTCGATCCAAAACCAGAACCAAGCCCAGATCTGAAGTTAATCAGGCCCTTGATTTCACAGGTTCTGCCGTTTTACTGGCCTGTCCAGGAGCATCACTGGCACCATCGTCATTTTTGCTTCGCTGCTGACCCTGCCTCAGTAGAGCCATCGCCTTATCAATGGTCATGGTGCTCACCAGGCCAAAGTCATGCATGCTGACCAGGTGGAGAAGAAAGTTTCTGCAGAGGTTCTTCTCAATGATAATGGAGCCGCACTTCTCCACAAAAAGCATGCAGGCCTGATTCATCTGATTGTCGGCTATGAATCTGATGGCAGAGTAGAGAGAGGGAGAGAGAGGGAGAGAGAGAAAACCATTAGAACAGTGACCACAGTTTTCAAAGTAAAATTCCCCATTCAATGGCATTGGCAGATACTCAGCAGGTACTTCTATTGGTTAGTGGGCAAAAAAAAATGGATTCTGCTAGTTAGATTCTTCTCCAAACTATTCCTTTAAACAACTTCTAACAGACGTGTGATTTGCACCACGAGTTATACAGATAAGCAAAAAGTAAGATATCACAGAGCATTTACACTTACATTATACACTATATTGCAATAAAATCAGAAAGATCAATAGGGGGAACAAAGATACACACCCGTGCTTCATTACATGGAGGTTCCACAGTTTCATCACCTCTTTCTCTCCTTCGTTGACATCAGTGAACTCCTCGATTTGCTACAGAAAAAAAAAATCCAGATAAAGTTTTTTGCACAAGCACCAATAACTAGCACAATGGGGGGCACAAAGTCAGACAAATGTCTCAGCGAGGCAAATAACAGACCCAAACACCATGTCGCAGAAACATGGACCAACTGGTTATCCACTTCTCCTCAAACAGCCTACAGACCAAGGCAGCGTATTCACATAGGAGGGCAAATTGCATGCCTCTGAAATCTGACGCATGTTCTGACATCTGATCTGAACTGTCTCTGCAATTTCACTCCTGGGATCAATAAAGTATTTCTGATTCGGACTTTTTGCCGTTCAGACTGAACAGCTTTTCTGCTCAAACCACACAAGGTGTTCCTCACCATTGTGGTCTTCTCCCGGAGCCACTCGGGGTCCCTCTCATCTTCGCTGTCCACCTCCATCTCCTGTGGTCTAAGAGGCATGCAGCTGTCACTGTGAAAGTATAGGCGGTTGTGTCCGCTGACATACGTCCTCTGCTGCTCCAGCTGGCCCTCCTCTGACTCCAGGAACTCAGACAGGCTGGGCTTCGGGCGCTTGGGCCTGCAGAGACACCATTATAGTCACACCACACAGTGAGATGGATAAGCTTATAAGACTAAACTAAACATGAAGCTCCAGAACCACTCTCTCACCTGATAAAGAACGGTCTGAAATCTACAACAATAAGTTTGGGTTTATTGTTTTTAAAACAACGATCCTCCCACATGCTCACCTCACTGAGTCACTATCACAGTCTAGAGATCCCAGATTCCAGATTAAATTCCATCTTCCAGATATTTGCTGTTGCTACAAGCAATGCAGCACACGTTTGTCCATGTTTATAGATAGCAGCATCATACATTGTCAGAATCCACATAATCAAGTCTATTAGAGATTACTGAAGACCCCCGCATGCTTTAGAACCCAGCAGTGTCTGTGATATAGGCAGTAAACATCAACTGGTGGGGTATACGATAGGGTTGGGCAGTCTGCACTCATTTTATATCAAAATAATATTGTGGTATACAGTATTACCGTGTGATATACGTTTACATGCCGTCCATAAAATCTTTTCCTGCCTCATTTTAAAACTCAACAATTACCAAATTCAACGTTCAGTTTGCTCACAGGGTGACAAACTAAGGGCGCGGTTTTAAACCAACCATTAAACAAATGTTAAACAGTCAGTAACAACTTCTGCAACTGTTCAACTGCTCTGAAATCAGGAGAGAGAAGCTGGTTAGCATTAGCTTAGTTAGCAGCATAACAGTCTGCTCTACACAGAACAAACAAGTCTGTCTGACTGAAACCCCACAGGAGAGCGACTCCAGCGTCTGGTGACTATGATCGAAGTTGAAAGAACAGAAAACTGAATTTAACCTTTTTTTTTTCAGCTCAGCTACTGGTCACAGTATCAGACAGCCCAGCGCAGCTGTTGCTGACTATCTGCTGAACACAGACAAGACGATAAAAGAGTGAAGAGCTAAGAGTGAAGTCGTGAAGTGAAATGTGGGGAGTAACAGGAAGGCAAAATGACCGGATCTGCTGCATTTGGACTCGCAAGTATTTATCTAGGATCTAGGCTTAGATATGTCAGTTAGCTAGTAGGGCAAACACGGCAGCACACTCAGTATTCCAGCTAACTGATGCTCAATTCACACCGGTTCAGAGGATAAAACCTCATATCTGAAAGCACAGAGTCGAGGGAATGGTCTAAGGAGAGTCATCATTTTTGAAATAGCGTCATCCTTTTAAAGATACAGTTAACATTAAATATCGCAGTGTACAGTATTACTGTTATACTGCCAAAGCCTAAGATTCGCTTGCTACAAACTGACTCTTGAATTGCTTGATAATTAACTGCTGAGTTTGATTACATGTGTTGGAAATAAATGACGGATTAGCACAAGGGGGCTGACCTGCAGACGAGGACGTGTGTAACGGAGGTCCTTTTGACAGGGCCATTACGGCTGAAGGCGAAGCCAGGCTGGCAGTGGATGTCCTGAGGATTCCCCACGTATGAGCCATCATAACACTCGTTTACAGATACGTCAATCTTGGCTCCTTTGGAGTGAGGCTGCCCAGCAGAAGGAAGAGCAGAACAGAGCATTCATATCAAACCCAAATATAGGACATTACAGAGATGTTCATAAGAAAAACAGGACATTGCTACAAGCCTGTTATATTACATACAGACGTTTATTTCAGAAGAGTTTAGCTAGCAGAAATCTACACAATTGATCTTAGATTATTGACATTTATATTAGTAAATGGTTTCAACAAGCACTTAGCAGTTTTAGACAAATGAATGAGCATGCCTAGAAAGCACCGGGACATTTATTCTGCTCACCACATAGTTGAAGATAAAGCGGCTGTGGGAGAGTTTGAGGTGCTTGAGGAGGCTGTAGAGTTTCCGGCAGTTCAGCGTGCACCAGGGACAGTGCAGGTCATCTCTGGCCTCCGTCTGCTGCCGCGTGTTATTGTTGTACAAGAACTAGCCAGGAAGCAGACACACAGATGCAGATGTGAGCATGACACTTAAACCCTGAAGAAAAGGTCAGGGCTAAATGTCAGAGCAGCCTTTCAGGAAGGTGCCCCCTCCACCTCCACCACCACCACCACCACCACCACCACACACCCACCCACACACAGCTATCATACACTATGCTGACTATCCATAGCCAAAAACAGCACAGACGACCTCACTGCAGAATTACAGGAAGCTCTGAGCGCTTCTGATATTCCTGGAGCTGAAATCTCAGACAGAACAGCGCACCCACACAGGTCAGATGGGTCATATTCTGAAAGCCTTGTTACCTGATAATAAACACGTAGTTTCTGACGAGGCTCGATGTGGACCTGCTCCCTCCGCACTGGCATGTCTGCGCTAACTGGATCTTTAACAGCTGAGGAACAGTGGAGACATCAGCATGGTGCATTTATGTAACATTACACCACAAAGCCAGCTATATCAGTGTAGTACGTTTATATAACACTTTATACAAATCGAAAAAACAAAAGCAATAACATACTAGAGACGGTTGCAGATATTTAAAAACCCTGAATCTCTCCTGAATTCCTGAAATTTCCCCATGACTAGATTTTGACTAGAAATTACAGCAAATAGTTAATTAGTAAAACAAGTCCCTCTGCCAAGCTATGTAGTTTGTGACCAAAAGGTTGCTGTTAAGCAATGTAGTCAAAAACTATCCCATGAACAGCCCAGCAGTTTTAATAGGTTGGTGCAATAATGCAGAACTCAACTAACATGTAGTGATTGTGGATCAGTTTACAGCACCGTTAATCAGAACTCAACCAAAGTCTGGAACCAAATGCAGATATTCCAAAAATCAAAAAGGCTTAAATGCCCATCTACAGCAATAACTTACCGCCTCTTAAGTGACAGAGCTGAACGTACCTACTGTCTGAGGAGGTTTTGGGGCACTTGGCCTGTGACTTTCTCCTCCGCTGGTGTCCGAATTGCGTGTCGCGAGTGGTCTGGCCACTGGTGCTGTGGTTCGCTCAGTTGTATCACCAGTCCAGCGCAGGGTGAACTGCAGAGTTGGGCCATGAGAGAAGGTGTCAAACGGAGGCACCCACTGCAACAAAACATGGAGAACAATTAAAAACAAACAAACAAACAAAAGGACTAATATTGCAAATGCAAAATTACAATTTTCAAAAATTAGTAAATAACTGAAATCTCTGTACAGACACCAATATTAGTTTCATTTACACCATTTTTTTACTTTGGTATCAATACTGAAACCTTGAGCATCGGATGACAGTCATTTTTAGACCAAGTCATCTAGCATCTAAAAACAGGCTGTCAAAATACTGAAACAATTAGTACCAAGACAACAATCCGTGCCATATTACAGGGAGCAGGGAGGTGGTGGGATGCAAAACGCAAATAACAGCAGTGGAGAATGAGGAATATACGATTAGAAATGAGAGATTAGAAACACTTCAAGCCTCCTTCTCAGTCCTGTTGACAGTTTGTACCATTTTCACTGTACAGTAAGGAGCCTAAACAGTAAGACAGACACACACACCTTGCCATCAAGAATAGTTTCCCATGTGGCTCTCTTTTTGCCAATAGGACACTCTTCCATCTCCTGCATAGACACTTCATATTCACCATCCAACAGCTGCAGACGCCTGTAAAAGAATTGAAGGAAGAAGGAGAAAGAAAAATGTGAAGACGACCAACAACAGAAATGTGATTTACAAAACACATAAGCTAAATATACCTGTTCTTATCAAACACCGTCATCTGGGCCACAAACGTCGTCTCACCATCATCCCGATGGGAGGAATAACGTTTCTTCCTGCTGGGGACTTCATCAATAACATCTGGGCAAAAATAAACATTTTATCTGTATCAATATCATTCTACCAGCCAATTCGCAAACAAGTGTCATAGAAGTCCACAACTGTAAGACTGGCTTTAATCAACATGCTCATAAGAATAGAAATACAAGAACTAATCTCAGTTTCAACTGAACTAATATTAAAACAGTAAACTAGTCCTAATATTGAATAGTTACAATTTGATTGTTTCACACAGTTTATGTTTGAGGGATTGGGTGTGGACTGATTCTTATCCATGGCCTTGACCTAAACTAGCTTAAGTTTACAATATTCATATTTGTTATGTCTTGTATAGGAACAAGCTGTACAGTGAGTCAGAATGTTAAAATAGTTTTGTTTGGAAACATACAAAGAAGAAGTGCACCACCCAATCCAAGGTCGGACTCTGACCATTTTGCCCCCAAACAAGCAATCAGCCAATTCATTACTTGGATTTTGGCAGATCTGTGTGCCCCCTTACTTTTCCACACAGCCCTTTACTTCATTTCACGTTATTTAAATGAGCAACTTTAAAGAGACAGTTTTGCCCTTTAACAAACTTTGAATATTGGGAATATGCATACAATGTGCCGATTTCAAGTAAAAAATTAAGGTTATTAAAATCAGTCCAAAAATCAGGCATAAACTTAAGTACAATTTGGACTAGACCAGTTTGACCTATGTAGTAAAGCAATTTTACTACAGGACACTTGACATAGGACACAGAAAAGAGATGTCCAAAAGGTTTTGTACAACTCACAATGTTGTACACAACATTTTGTGTAACCAACTACCTAATTGTCTTGACAACACATGCTGGCAAAAACAAATATCTGTTGTAAACATGCCTACTGACCTCCTACAGCAATGCCACTGAAGTATAAGCTGACTGCGTATAGCTATACGTCACTCTTCATTACATACCTCTGTATCTTATCCACACCACCCACATTCGGTACTGAGTGCTGTGTCTGTGCCGCACTGTCCTGTCTGTTTACTGTGTCTTATATCTGCTGTATTTATGGTATTTTTTGTGTTGTTCCGGTTCCATGTTTGCACATTTATGCATCTGTACAGTATTAACTCTTGACTCTGTACAGCTACATTTTCTGGTTAAAACATATACAACATCCAAATATCAACATTGCTGCACAATGTTTGACTTTCTGTAATTTATCATGGTATGATGTTCAGACCATGTTGACTTGTTGATTGACTTGAGCCATAATAGGAACAAGCCAATACTTCTGAGAGTGCCTCCATGCTTAAGGATAATCACAAAAACTAACTTTTTCACAGAATATGATGGGACATGAATCAACAAGTACAGGATTAATACAATCTGGGAGCTGTCTATGGAGTTTTGTAGCAGAAAAAGCTTCCAGAATCTCCTGTCCTTCAGGTTAAATTTTAATCAACTTTGGAGCTTGTAAAATAATGAAGTAGTATGTAGTCACGTAAAATGTACTTCAAGTGTGAAGTATACAGAAGTCCTTACTGGTCTCTCTGCTGGACAGGCCATTGATTTCTCTCCCTCCAGGACAGGAGACTCTGAACAGCAGCGAGTAGGATTTCACCATGTGGCTGTTACTGGGCTCGAACTCCTGACTGGAAACGACGATAGTGGGGCACAAGCCCACCTTCATCTGGCTGCTGTCTGGGTTCAAAGGCACCTGCTTCTTACCTGTAGGCACTTGCTTAATGGGGCAACTGACATCCTGTAAAAGATACATCAAAGGATATGAGGGCTGAAAGAGTTCTAGAGATAGAAGAAAAATCTAGTACTAAACATTAAAACAGGCGACACACTGCTTAGCAAACTACTGAAAGAGAACATTTGTAGCAGAAAGGAAAGATATCACACGTGACTCAGACTCATTTCCATGTGTGTACAGTCATAAAACATTCATAAACATTTGGATGTAAAGTCTTTACAGATGTAAAAGATTATTCTGTCCGTCCAAAATGAGACTTTTTACCTTTCGTTTCTTATGACAGACTTTAATGAGTAGCACCTCCAAAGACACAGAGTTTTCTTCATTCTCAGAGTTCTGCGAGTTCTTATCTGAGGCACAGCAAAACAATTATGACACAATTACTTCCCGTTATTTTCTGCATTACTGACTCAGCACAAGCTGAGAAGCTGATTTAGGCTTTTTAGCTTGAGAAGTTCTTACCAATTTTATGGAAAAATCCAGTAAAGGTAAGTTGTAAGTGGGAGGCTAAACTGGAGAGGGAAAAAGATTGAAGGTACAGTTTAGACATGTAACATGACTCAGGGCTGGTGTCAAATAAAATATTGACTTTTACTAGAGGTGTGCATTCCACATTATTCTAAAGTAAAACAAAAAAAAAAAAAGAGAGACTAGTAATGGCAGTAATGGTGTTATGTGGCAAAAACACTCAGTAGCACAACAATTTAGCAGAACTAGAGCAAAACATGCTTTAATAGTAATATAAACTAATAGCAATAGTAAGTCTTCATGTCAGCTGAGAAACATTCATCAACCATATACAAGACATTGGGACAGGTAATTTAACACTAATATAGATTATTATATTTAACGCCCAATTATTGAACAGCCTTATGTTGCATTGTACTCTTTTGCACTCTGCATTCCTACCACCTCTTACATTACATCCTTAGAATTACACTATTTCTATAATATTATATATTTAACGTCCATGTAATTCCGCTCTCTCTCTCTTTTTGTTCTGTATATCCTTATATTTCATACATGTCCTCCTTGGTTTGTATCTTTATTGTTTAATATGGGTGGACAGTTATCAAAGCCTTTTACTGCTAGTTGTACCATGTCTGACACAGCTAACCAATGTAGCACTGGATGTAATGACAACTTGTCATCTTCTACACACACCAACTAACCAAACTAACATCAGTTAGGATAAAAGTCATCAATATCCAGCCAATGTCAGATAAAGTCATTACAACTGGGCCATTTCTGTCTTCTCAGTTACAGCAACACACTCAAGATAATACCCCTAAGTAATCACACATTTTAAACATTTGAGTTTGGACTTCTACTTTTAGAAACAAGCTTCTGAATAGTGATTTCAGTATTTGAATACGGACACGTAAACTGGCAGGTAAATAAACTCCACATGAGCTGGTATGCTCTTACTTGTGCGACTCCTGCTCCATTTTAGTCCTCTCCACTTTAAAGAGCAGATCATCCACGTTGAAGCCTTTTCTGAAGCAGAAAATAGGGGAAAACACGTAAATCACTGATACTCTGTGCCCTAGTAGATCTACACTGATACACTTGCTTAGCTGCCACTATGCCACATGTGGCAGTTACAGTGAATTTGCCTGGATATGCAAATTTTGTAACTGAAGACACTTCAGATGGCTGAGGATCTATATTTGATCAAACTTTAACACAAATGTTGAGTTTTACTCAGGCAATAATAATAAAAAAAATAAATGTGCTATGTAACGTGCAGGCTTACTGCATGCAAGTCCTTTTTCTCCCAGCATAAAATGTTCACAAATTAGCTGTACAATATGAACTGTGTGCCAAAGTTAGTCTTACTGTCCTAAGAAAGTGTACAACACTAGTCTCTCAGATAAAAGTGGGCAAGTAAACAATATTAAAACGTTGTCATTGTAATAGACTTATACTGAGTGTTTTGAACTTAAAATTAGGTTTACAGTAGAAAAACATCTGCAAAACTAATCTCTTAAAGCACAACACAGAGCCCTACATCATTCTGTAGTGAAGATGCAGAGCTCAGAGTATACAAAACATCCTTGAAGTATTCAGTTTAGTCTATTTAGTGTATTTACAGTGTGGAACAAGCTAAAAGAGGCTTTATGAAATTAATTTCACAAAACTATATTACCGTTTCCCATTGGTTCTGGAATTCCGGTGGGACATGTATGTAAGGGTTCTGTGCAGGAAAATGGGCTGCAACGGCAGAAACAAACAGTAAAGTCTTCATATTTGGAGCATGATACCGTAATACCTTAATAACTTTGATCATTACACTGTTCCTTCATGATCTACTTACTGCCATCAGGTTCCTCGTCCGAAGGAATCGATATATTTGAGTTGGCTCTGCAAACAAAGGAAACGGCATTTAAAGACATCAGTTGATGATGGAAAGTGATATTACTTTGTTTCTGAAACACAAATGGGGTGGGCAATATTATGAAAAATATATATATAATATGTAAAGACTATATTTATCACAGTATTTTGACAAGCAGACAAAATGCATCAGTAGTGGAAGATTCTTAAAAAATGCCATTTAAATACAGTGCATGTTGCAGTTAGTAAGTGCTCTTTAAGCACAGATATCCACAATACACTCAAATGTATATTGTAAAGTACAGCACAATAAGATGAGAGTCATATTTACTACCTCCTACAGACAAATCAACATCATACTATTGATCAATACGGACAATGAATTTCAGTCTCAGCAAAAATGTGCTAATCACACATCATACATTTTGCATTTGTTATTTGAAAATCTCTTGGATTAAAATTTTCAACATAAAAGAATATGCAATTTTCCTTTTTTTCTAGATGGAGTCGATCAGTCCAGACATGTCTGATTCAGTGATCCAGTAATTAAGAGCATTTTATTGGTCTATTCATCCAGAATTAATTACACAATGTGAAGAGCAGGTGTTCAAACCATGGAGAAAACTAAAAATAGAAATGCATGTTTTTCATTGGACAGCATCTATCTGTATTATTTATTATTATTATTTTTATTTTTTACAAATATGCATACATATGTGTGCTTGAGTGTTTGTTAGCCGTGCCCTCTCCTGTAAAGTCAGTTTTGGACATTATCACACACACACACACATATACATACATACACACATATACATACATATATATACACACACATATACACACACACGTTAGCAACTATAAACCTCAAAACTGCACAAAATGTGTTATTAATAAAATATAAAAAGCTACATGAGTTTCTGCTGTTTTAGTTTAAGGAACATGACAACTGAGAACTGGCAGTCACATCAGTCAGTAACGCTGGATGTTAAATGAAAAGCTCAAATTTAAATATTACATTATTACACTCTTTAGCAAAGGCTTGGGCACCCCTGGTCATCTGACACGGTATTGATGTTGTCAGGGTAAAGGTCACATCCTCTACAGGAAACAAACTAAAACGTAGCACTTTCTGCACATTTTAGACAATTCCTATGTGTTTTCTCACACACTGGAAAAATATAAACATATTTAATGTGCCATACTAGTTACATTACACGCTGTTGCATTATGTTACACTTACCAAACAGTAACTACACTCCAGAATGTGCAGAATATAATACTTCTATACGTTTAAAAAAGGAACAACCGGAGATACACAAACCTTTGCATAATATTGCTCATGCCTATTATTGTTGGTTATTTTCAGTTCCAGCTTTTGAGACTGTAGACGTTTTATAATATGAACAATATTTGGGGGTCATTGTCAGCAGCCTCTTTAGAAGAAGGTTGGGGAAGGACCAAAACAGTCTCACAGGAAACGGTACAAACTAATATGATCCATATTTTGTAGATTTAGCCCCAGGCTGTGATCTGGGAGCAGTTTTACAGCAGTGGGTTAAGTGGATGATAAACATAAGGGCATATAGGACTCTGAAAGCACGTGTCTTGGGGTTTGCTACACGTGTTTCTCCCCCGAGTCCCGCTCGGATTAAAGCAGAACTCCACTGCTGTTAGGAATAACATCACATACTACTAAAGAGGCTTCATCTTCAAGAAAACCTGTGTTTTGGGTTCTGTCTGGAAACAGAAGAAACAGAAGAACTGCATGCACACATCACCTGATGTCGTTATGCCATGAAATGTGGTGGTTTTAAAAGTGAAAAACTTCCCATGTCAGTGATTACAGCAGAGTGAATCAGGCTGAAAGTGTCCAGCTCGCTGAAGTAAGCCCACATAAAGCCCTGGCCAGGCTGAATGAGCTGAACATGCAGTACTGTTAGATAACGACCCACCGTTTCCTCATGAAGGAAGAAGCAGAACCACCCTGATCTCTGTGTCCAGAGAGCTTTCAGGGGATCCTCATTAAAACTTACTTTCAAACGCCTGCAGGAAGAGTTCATGGTCGGCTTGAATCTGCTCCAGTTTGGGTTTCTTCGCCGCGTTCATGAGGCCGGGGTGCGGGTGGCTTCCTGCAGTTTTGCCGCTGCCGGATCTGCATCCAGTGCCGGGATCAGAACTGTGCTTTTGTGGCGCCATCCTGGGCACACAGCCTCCAAACACGGTTCCGAAAGGTCCAAGCAAACGCGTAAAGGCGCAAAGGCTGGGGCTGAAAGCTCCTTCCCCGAACAAAGGGGAGAGCGCAGCGGCACCGGCTTCGCTCCTCGTCTCCCTCTCTGTGTCTCTCTCCCTCTCTCTCTCTGTCTGTCTCTGTGTCTCTCTCCCTCTCTCTCTCTGTCTGTCTCTGTGTCTCTCTCCCTCTCTCTCTCTCTGTCTGTCTCTGTGTCTCTCTCTCTCTCTCTCTCTCTCTCTCTCTCAGCCGGGCACCAGAAACATCAACACACAGGAGATTCGGTCGGGTTCCGAGATGTAAAATAGTGCTTTATCGAACCTGCCATGTGAGCTCGGTTCGGTTGGATGGAACGAACACAAATAAAACAATAAAAACACGAACAGCTGCGGAACTTTACACAGACTGAAGCCGGAAAGGAGGAATTAGCTGGTTAGCAGTTGTTCGAATAGCTCGTCCCTGCCGCTCACGAAGCGGAGCTGTGTCCACTCAGTAAGTCAGTCAGTTAATATAGCTATATCCACTGGGTCAGACAGGTCCAGCACTGAGGGTGAAGGTTTGAGCCCGAGAGCGGAGTGGAGCAGCAGCCCGGTTCCAAACGACGGAAGACGCGCTAGCCTTAGCTTAGCATTACCTCAGTGTTAGCTTAGCATAGGCGATTTTCAAAAAAGCCACCGGCGGCAATAATAAACGTTAGCACCGTGCCGCCAGAAACACCGGGGGGGGGTCCGCGAATGACCCAGCGATGCTCTGGTGTTTGATTAATAAGAGAAAATAAATCCTTTACATTATTAATGTGATAAAAATTATATATTTGGGTTTTTTTTCTCAGAAAACTTCAAACTTCTCTCGCGAGCGATTTTTTTTTCCCACTTCAGAATCCCGCCCACTCCGAACAGGAACCGGCACGCGCGAAGCAAGTTCGGTAGCGCGCGCATTCCCGCCCGTATTCGGACATGCCACGCCTCTCCTGCGCTGCGATTGGACAGCTGTTTATACATCATTTCCATTCCCGCCGGTCCACAGAGCAAGGGGTGTGGCCTTTGGGTTCAGGATTGGCCACACCGCTTGTCAGTCTGAGCGTGCAAGCCAATCCGAGCGCAGGGACCGGACGCTAATACCCAATAGTAACTTTCTCGTAAACGGGTGGAAAATAATAAACAAATCATTGGTGTAAAACTCGACTCTCATTTCCGTTGTTTGTTCCAGCTGCGATCAGATCGATCAAATGAAGGAAATAATAAACTACAGATCAAAGCAAAAACCTACATGCACAGATCGGCAATAACGCTACTGACCTCTTTGACCTTTTGGAGCGCAGTTGCTTAATTTCTGCTCTATTCTCATGTAAACTGAACCTTGCTTGATGTCATATGTTCCAAATAAACACTGCACAATCATCACTAAAATATTAATAAAGTAGTGTACATTAAACACTTTACACTACTTTACACAAAAAGTTAACTACATCACAATATATACAGTGCCTATTAAAAGTATTCGCCCCTTAGACTTTCCCTTATGACCTTTTTTTATAATAATGTATAAAAAAATCTTTAATATCAAAGTGAAACAGATTTCGACAAAGTAATGTCAAATAAATGAAAATATAAATGAAAAATATATAATGTAAAAAGTGACGCCATAAATATTGGGGCAGTGGTGGCTCAGCGGTTAGAGCTCCGGGATATCAATAACAGGGTTGTGGGTTCGATTCCTGGGCTTGGCAAGCTGCCACTGTTGGGCCCTTGAGCAAGGCCTTTTACCCTTTCTGCTCCCCGGGCGCTGGAGTTGGCTGCCCACCGCTCTGGGGGTGTGGGTGGGTGTGTGTGTGTACTCACTGCCCCTAGTTCACTAGTGTGTGAGTGTGTGTTCACTACCACAGATGGGTTAAATGCAGAGGACCCATTTCGCTGTACAGTCCACACTGTACAGTGACAAATACATGCACCTATATTCCCCCCCTTGGAGTCAGTATTTAGTAGAGGCACCGTTGGTCACAGTCACAGCACTGAGTCTGTGGGTAGATCTGCTCGAGCTCGCTCAGGCTGCACAGGGATCAGGCGTGAAGTCCAGACACACATTCTCTATTGGATCGAGGTCCGGGCTTTGACTCGGCCACTCCAGAACGACTGAGTGCTTTGGGGTCGTAGTCTCGCTGGAAAATAAGTTCTCCTAAAGACTGAAGCAGACTGTGCTTCAGGATTTCCCCACATTTCACTGCGTTCATTTTACCCTCTACCTAAACAAGCCTTCCAGGGCCTGCTGCCGAGAGGCATCCACACAGCATGATGCTGCCACCACCATGCTTCACAGTGGGAATGGTGAGTTTGTGGTGATGTGCAGGGTTTGGAGCCAAGAATCTTCTTCCAGCAGGCCTTCGGGTAAACTGCAGTGGAGGTGTGACTCTCTGTGCAGCCCTCCCATACGGGTGTCTTCTCCAGCGACTGGAGCTTCAGGTCTTTATACTACTATCAGTTGTGACACATTCACTGCACTCAGGTGATCTCCGTCTCACTAACTGTGAGACTACCAGCACCACCTGCCTGCTGGACCTCTGTTCAATGAGTTCCATCACTTTAAAAGGAGGTGAATATTTATGCAGCCACTGATTTAACATGATATATTTCTATTTAAAGAACATTTACTTTGAAGAAATAGAAAGGTTTTTATTTGTAAATCATATATAAAATTGATATTGACAAAAATCTATTTCAAAAAGCTAAAAAAGGGGTGAGCATCCAAAAGAGAATACATTGTATAGATACTGTATCAGATGAAATCATGTAAAAACGGCCAAGATGGTGAGTTTTAGATAACTGAGGACGTCACAGGATAGACACACAAAATGCCACACAATAAATTATTATGTATTAAATTAATTTATTTCTATTGCAGAGTTTAAAAATTTGATAAGTTAAACCGCAAAAGCCGCAAAAGGCCCTGTGGTCTTCAGCAAAACATGAATATGAATACGGCGATCTTTAGCCACTTTTACTTCATACAATAACTGTAAAATAAATGAAAATGTCCTGATGTAGAATTGGCACTAAGTCATAAATGTTATTAACTTTAGTGCCAATTCCACGCTGGACTGTGAAGATACAGCAGGAGACAAACTAAACAAGATCACAGTGCTGGGAGGAGCAGTGCTAAGCTAGCCTACACAATGCAGAATTAGCATCAGTACACACAACTAAAGCTGTAATCACAAACAGTAGTTTCAGTCTGACTTCACTAACTTACCCGACCCTTTTTCCACTGCTAGAATTGAACCTGTGGTGTGGATCTGTGGCCTGGTAGCTAGGCTGATGTTAGCTTTGCTAGCTGGCTACATGAGTAATCAGTGCCAGAGCGGAGCAGCAATCAGAGCAGTGCGTGATCATCCCTGTACTAATAATGTTTTATAGTGTTTTAGCAGCTCTTCAGTCGGAGGCTTCATTCATAGATACACTTTATAACACATGTATAAGTATCGAGTTCTTCTGAACAGTTTATGCTAGTAATTCATTGTAATATGACAAGTTATATAAAGTAAATGACACTTTTTCTACGTGTGTAGTGTAAACAGTTACACTAGAAGTTCAAATGTTTGTAGTCACCTCTTCTAATGAATGCATTCAGCTGCTTTAAGCTGCACCTATTGCTGACACAGATGTGCAAATGCACACACAGCTTGTCTAGTCCCTGTAGAGAAGAAGTACTGCCAATAGAATAGGACTCTCTGGAGCAGATCAACATCATGACCCTATTGACTCCATGCTGCCTAATAATGCCAGGCGTGGGCTAGAGGGGTATAAAGCCCCCCAGCATTGAGGAGCTGTGGAGCAGTGGAAGAGCTGTGTTCTCTGGAATGATGGTGGTGGAGCTCCATCCAGTACTTTTGGGATGAGTTGGGGAGTTGGGGAGGATGAGGTGGGGTGGTGATCATCATCCAACATCCTGACCTCACTAACGCTCTTGTTGCTGAGTGCAATCAAATCCTCACAGCAATGCTCCTCCAGTCCATACAGTGTAAAATCTAGGGGAAATGTCAGTGACTTTAATTTAAGGCTCCTCTTGTCAATGCAATGTCATTTACTTCATAAAACATATAATGCCACCTTATGAATACTGGCATAGCTGTTCATAAACACTCAAGCAGTATAAGTGTGTTTTTCAATGCTTATGAAGTCTCTCTCACACACACACACACACACACACACACACTAGTGAACTAGGGGCAGTGAGCACACACACTCCCAGAGCGGTGGGCAGCCAACTCCAGCGCCCGGGGAGCAGAGAAGATGAAGGGCCTTGCTCAAGGGCCCAACAGTGGCAGCTTCTAGTGTGCTTCTGTAGGGCAGTATCATTTCAAATCAAGCGCTAATATTTGGTACTAAACAGAAATGACATCACACCTCGGCAGCCATTAGCAGTTAGCTAACGTTAGCTAGTCAAAGTTAGCTTTAAGCTAGCAGGCCCAGTTCCCATTTAACATGTTACATTCTGCTGCAGTTAACTAACCTAATCACCAAAGACATACATTTTCTACTTAATTAAACAGTTACGTAAACAGACTCACTCTCACTCAGGTTCGGTTCTAGATAAGCTCCCCCAGTCAGAGCTGTTCTACAGTGGAGGTTCTAGATAAGCTTCCCCAGTCAGAGCTGTGGTTCTACAGTGGAGGTGAAGGGAAGCAGACGTCTGAAGCTCTAATAATAAAAGCTCCTCACAGAAAGTTCTTCACCTAATGGTGATGAAGACGCTGCCTGATGCCTGAGACACGGTTCTACCAGAGTTCTGAGAAGAGTTCGGCTCTAGAACCTGCTTTTAAAATCAGATCATTAAAATGGTGGAGGGATACATGCTGCAGGGTGTAGTGCAGCTACAGAAAGTAGTCCCTAAAGAGAACTGCATTAGTTGAGATTCTCCACTGTTTTACCTTCATCATCATCATCATCATCATCATCCCTCCATATAAAACTCAGAAGACTCGTGTAGCTGCACTGGTGGGTTTGGATAGGAGATAAATTATGGGCTGTATCTGTGTTGTCGTCATGACGACCGACGCCTGCTTCCATTCACCTCCACTGTACAGAAGAGTTATATAGAGGTATATCTCTGCTTTTTCAGTGGTTCTAGTGCATAATCAAGATGTAAACATACCATATCCTCCTGTTCAAACTCATTATTTACTCTTCAAATGGTTAATACACTACAAAACATTTGAGACACATGGTAAATAAACTTAAACTAGCCCAAAGGACGGGACTGTAACTGCTTACTAAACACATGATACAGAAGAAAATGCCATTGGAGTAATCTGGAGTGTTTCTTAAAGATGACGTTTGAGGTCAGTATGACAAGGCGTGACAAGAGGAACATGGTGCAATGATGTCTGAGCCACACTTCCGCTCCAGATCAGTGAGCATGGCAGAAATATGGCTGATTTCCACATAAATTTGCATGGTTTAATTCTGCTGACTGCATCTGTCCCTCAAATGCAACTGAATCACATTATTTCCTACACAAATCTCGCCCTCAGTCCCCCTCTCAGCACCCTTTTTTAGGCATAAACATGCAAACTCCACTCTGAACATCCTCTGATAATGCAGCGATCAGGTAGTGTAGATGTGGGTAGGTAGTGAAGATAAACCACCGGGCCAGTCGCAGGCCTCGGCTCTAGTAACGCTCTATTCTCAGTGATAACACACTGAGCGTTAAGGCATGATCTCTAAATCCTTGGACAAACAACAAGTGGAGCAGTGCACCGCTGCGCTTCAGGGCAGAACACTGATGGAGAAACTTGTGGAGAAACATCTCTCGAATTCTGAGCTCCAGCTCCGGTCTGGTCCTGGAGAGCCGGGCCGTAGTCAGCGTTTCTTGAAGACGATGTAGGAGATCAATATAACAAGGCTTGCTGTGAGGAACATGATGACAAACTGGTGGACGGTGAGGACACTCTCCAGGGTGTGTATGCGCTCCTCCATGGCACTGGTGTGGAAGTAGTCATATATGTAGGCCCCAACTCCCCACACCATCCACACTATGTCCACAATTAACTTCATGATTCAGTCTTTAGGCAGGGTTACTGTGAGGTCTGACTGTAGGAAGCTACTCATCATCATGCCTCCAGACAGAGGCTGGGTCTGGAGTCGGGGTGTAGTGTGGGTCTGCCAGTTCAGGAGGACAGCAGATCACAGTCATTATAGGACATATGTAAACAGACAGCTCAGCTCAGCTAACGCTAGAAAAACAAAGAGCCTCAATTCAAGCGCTTTACATTAACATTATTCACTATTTTGGCAAATAAAGCAGTTAGAAGTTTGATCATAAGCATTATTAAAATCATATTTATGCTCAACTCACCTCCAATCTTTACAAATCTGCTTCGTAAATGTACACGTTCCCAACGCTGCGCTCTTCCCACCCGTTTCCGTACAAGTCCCGCCCACACCGCGCTGGGATTGGCTAAAAGTTCTATCCCACAAGCGCTGCGCCTATTGGTTTACTCTCGTGTGTATGATCTACTAGCCAATCCGAGTGCAGGTGAGAGGATTTCATCAGCCAATCCGAGCCGGGAGAAGGCGGGAGCGTGCCGGAATACAGGTGGGGAACGAAATGAGGTGTTGTCAGCGCATCAGCTGCTGCTGTACTATTTTTGTACAGTTTCGCGCAGACTCAATACAAACACCGTCTATTTTAATCTGGGGGTCTCGGTCCAGTCTGGACGCTTAAACTGGTTCGTGTGGCTCTGCGTCTGGACTGGGTCAGCGGATAACAGGGCGTGTCAAATATTGTAGATAGCTACTTATTTTTTATTAAAATCTGCTGTACCTGCCTGTGTTTTCAGTCTCGGGGAGAGTGCTCTCGCCTTCGTGTGAAATGATGAGAACCAGCAGATTAATTCCCCAGTTCTGATCAGGCAGATCGGCCGTTTACAGTGTGTTCAAATGGCGTGATTTCAGGCTGGGAGGCCGTTAGGCGCGGTGGCCAAGTGGTAAGGCGTCGGTCTCGTAAACCGAAGATCGCGGGTTCGAACCCCGTCCGTGCCTTTAGAGGAACTGCGGGAAGGATTTTTAGTAAATGTGAAGACTACATACGGCATAAATCCATTTTATAAATATATTAGTGCAGGTAAACCGAGTGTGTGGAGTGTGTGGAGTATCTTTACACTACCCCTCAGCTCCTGCAGGAGAATAATGACTGCTCTGCTAGTCTCTGTTTGGATCCTTTATTACTGTAAAATCAAACACTACAGCTTTAGTTTAGTCCAGAAACCGAACCAGCACGACAGAATGACATAGATTATTAAAAATCTCTAAAATGATTTATTATGAGAAATATGTTATGAGTCATTGCAGTCTTATAGCTGCATTCTACAATATGACCACTAGATGGCGGCGTGACCCCAACATTGGTTTTAATTCATCTTAAGAAGGTTCATTCACCTTCACACACACACACACACACACACCCCAAAACATGAACACAAATACATCCCCAAACACACACCCATACCCACAAACACACCCGAAACACACACCCACAAGCCCCTCCCAGGCAGGCACATCCACAAACACACTCCCTAACTACACACATTCCTCAAACACACACACAAACTCACACACACACACACACACACCGCTGCTGGTTATGGGGGGTGTTCCACAGAGCAGGGTTCCTCAGTTAGCCAGATATCTTAAACCCAGAGTTCAATAGGAATGCCCCTCGACTCTTGTCCTATTGGACAGACCTGGACTTTGGGCTTAAGTGATCTGGCTGAACTGACAAATCCTGCCCCGTGGTCCACCCCTCTGGACTGTTCTGGGAGTGTTCTGGGAGAAGCCCTGGGAGAAGCTCCATCAGGGGGCGGAGCTACAGTGGAGGTTGAGAGATTTAAGGTCAGAAAGTAAAGAAGAGTTGTATTCTGTACAGAACCTCAGACAGAACTGGGCCGGACTCATTTACTGGACTGGACTTGCAGGACTGGATTTATTAGACTAGAGTAACTGGACAGAACTGGGCAGAGTTGACTGGACTGGACTGAGTGTACTGGCTGACCAGGGCTGGAGTTTCTGGGCTGACCTGGGCACAGTTGAGTGGACTGGACTGGATCGACTGTATTAGACTCACCATGCTGGAGCAACTGGACTGAACTCATTTAGGCTTATTGGACTGGAATTGATTGGAGACTGGACCCGACCTGACTGCACTGGGACAGGTAGGGTTGACTGGACATAATAGTAATAATAATGCATAATAATATATTAGTGTAGTATAATAATTCTGCTAAAACTACAAAATTAGGTTTGAATTATTGTTGAAAGGCAGTGATGGAGCTACTGGTTTACTTACTGGGGTGGACTGGATCACCTGGCCTGGATCCACTGGACTGGACTGACTGGGCTGCAGCTTCCAGCAGAGTGACTCAGTACTGGAGCTTCTCAGTTGCACCCCAGTTGCTCCGTCCACCTTCCTGCTTCTGTGGAGAAACTCAGTGCTGGGAGAGAACCGGGCCAGAGCAACTGGATTGTACTAGACTCACTGGACTGGACTGGGCTGGAGGAACTGGACCGGACTCAGTTATGTGACTTTTTGTTAAGGTGCCCTCCTGCAGCTCCAGTAACGTCCCTCAAACCTGGAGCTTCAGAGTTGGTCAGACTTGAGCTCCAACTGCGTCCAGTTTTCTGCTGTGGGGAAACACGGCTGTGAGGAAGATCCGGGGTGGAGTTCTGGAGCAGACCGGACTGGCTGCTGCAATGTGTGTCAAAGCTGGAGCTGCACAGTTGCTCGGACTTGTTCACAACCCTGTCCAGCAGCTAAGAGGAGCTGAACATGAGCAGCTACTGCTGAGGAACCGCCTCGACACCCAGCAGCTCCAGAACATCAGGTAGGACTTCACTCTCAGCAACAGGGTTCTACATAGAACTCAAAAAAGGGTTCTTTGACTCGTAACAATAGTGGAACCCTTTTTCAGTGAGGAACCATCTATGAGAGGCTTTCCTGTATTCCAGTATCTGAAGAACCCTTTAACACACGCATAGTTCTTTGAGTTGTGAAGGTTCTGTACAGAACAATTGCGTAAAGAACAAAAGAACCTCTGAGGAACCGTGTGAACAGTTGAACAGTGTGACATTAGTCACTTATACAGAACATATGTAACACAAAAGGTTCTCTGTTTAGCACAAAAACAGTTCCACCATCGATACAAATCAAAGAACCCTTTGAGTACTTTTTAGAACCTTGGAAGCATTGGAATGGTTCTTTGCGTTGGTTTGGTTGTTCGCAGAGTAACTGAATCAGTGTACTAAAGAACCACTGAAGAACTCCTTTCCTATTTTTATAACAGTGTTCCGATAGTGGAACCACTTTTAAAAGGTTCTTTATGAAACATTAAAAAAGTGGTTCCACTAATTGTCACGTTTCTATATAGAACTGTTGCCTTCACTAAACAACAGAACCCTGAAGAACGCTTGTTTGAAGACTCTTTTTGCTGCCATACAGAACCCATTTTAAAAAGGTTCTGTAAAGAACCACGTACAAAGAGTTTTCACTGAATCTGAAGAACCTTTAAACCAGTAAAAGAATCATTAAACCTTTAAAATAGAAGAGTGTAGATGGTTTCATATACAGAACCTTTTTAAAGTGGTTCCATACAGCACAAAAAGTGTTTCACTAGTGTTATGAGTCAAAGAACCGTTCTCAGTACTATATAGAACCCTATTTGTGAGAGTGCACACTTCTAAAGACAAAGGTGCTTTTGTTCTCTGTCAACTGCTTTTGGTTCCCTGAAGAACCTTTCAGTGGAAGAGCGGAGTCTGTAAGTGAGGTTAGTGAGGGTGGAGAACCTTTCAGTGGAAGAGCGGAGTCTGTAAGTGAGGTTAGTGAGGGTGGAGAACCTTTCAGTGGAAGAGCGGAGTCTGTAAGTGAGGTTAGTGAGGGTGGAGAACCTTTCAGTGGAAGAGCGGAGTCTGTAAGTGAGGTTAGTGAGGGTGGAGAACCTTTCAGTGGAAGAGCGGAGTCTGTAAGTGAGGTTAGTGAGGGTGGAGAACCTTTCAGTGGAAGAGCGGAGTCTGTAAGTGAGGTTAGTGAGGGTGGAGAACCTTTCAGTGGAAGAGCGGAGTCTGTAAGTGAGGTTAGTGAGGGTGGAGAACCCTTTTTAGATTAGAAGAACTTCCACATGATGGAAAGGTTCTATGCAAGCTGTGTTCAGGCCCAGAACCGCTTTAGACTAAAACACTCCAACAAGATCTCTATACTGTCTATATATAGACTCTGCATTTATACTTATATATCTCTCTCAACGCTGTTGCGTAAAGACCTCATATCTCCAACAGCAGCTTGGAAGTCAGAGTGATTTTGGAGCGTTTCTATTGGTCATCATGACATTCTGATACAGTATAAAAAACAACTGCCAGATTCACATTATGGAGAAAAGTGAGAAATGAAATTGGACATACCAGGTTTCTGTCCAGCAGTGATGAGAGGTGTCAGAGGTGGAGTAGATCTGCCTAATGTCATTTATTATACTCCAGTATGGAAACACAGAGGGAATAAAATCACAATGTCATATAGTACACACACACACACACACACACACACACACACACACATATATACAGTGTGAAGAAGTAGTGTGTATACAGAATGTGTGTGTATTTATATATCTATGTTCCAGCTCTATATGTTTTACTTATATGAATATCTATAATACTATATATAATAATTTATAATATGAATAATATAAATATATATTTACATTATTTTAAAAGAGATATTTATACATGTTTGCTTTGATCTTTGTCTTTTGTATCTTTATTGCTCTCTCTTATTGTTTCATGTGATCAGACGGTCGTTAAAGCTGGTTAAACCGTGTTTGAACCGTGAGAGTGAAGTGAGACCCCATGCAGGACAGATCTGCCGAAGTCAAAACGATGACCTGCCCGGTTCTGTAAACTCAACCACTCACAGTAATAGTACTGGTTCTACCTAGAAAGCCCACCGAACGGCTCTTTAGAGAACCCAAGAGATTTTTCTAAGCTGCTTCCTTTTTAAGAGTAGCTGTTAGCATGCTCACACACACTCAGCACATGCTAGTACAGTGTGGGTGTGTGTGTGTGTGAGAGATGTGCTGCAGGCCGCAGTGGTGTGTTAGAATGTGTAAGTGTGTGTTACAGTGTGTTACACTCCCTGCTGAAATAACTCAGCAGACCAGCATCAATTCCATGCTAGTCTAAGCTGGTTTATAATGGCAATGTACTGGTTGACCAGTTCACCAATGTTCCTCCACTGTTCCTCCTCCACTGTTCCTCCTCCACTGTTCCTCCACTGTTTCTCCACCACTGTTTCATCAATGTTCCTCCTCCACTGTTCCTCCTCCACTGTTTCACCACTGTTCCTCCTCCACTGTTCCTCCACTGTTCCTCCACCACTGTTTCTCCACCACTGTTTCATCAATGTTCCTCCTCCACTGTTCCTCCTCCACTGTTTCACCACTGTTCCTCCTCCACTGTTCCTCCACTGTTCCTCCACCACTGTTTCTCCACCACTGTTTCACCACTGTTCCTCCTCCACTGTTCCTCCAATGTTCCTCCACTGTTCCTCCACTGTTCCTCCACCAATGTTCCTCCACTGTTCCTCCGCTGTTCCACACACAACACTGTTTAACATGGTTTTAGCAGCGATTTAGTGTGTTAGCCTGTGTTAGCCTGTGTTGTAATGTGTTAGTGTATGTCATTATTAGTGTATGTATTATAATGTGTTATAGTGTGTTAGCGTGTGTCACTGTGTGTTACAGTGTGTTAGCGTGTGTTAGCGTGTGTTAGAGGTTGGGTCTTTGCGGGCAAGGTGAGTACTAAACTTTCTCAACTGGCCTACAAAGTCCCAGTTTCTGGCTCATATGATCTTCTGAACTGCTTTCTGCTCGGTCTAGTTCCGCTACATGCCTCAGACGGCTGTAGCTTATTACAATAGCTTACATGTGATAAGAAACGACGGCTGTTAGGAAATATGGACTCTCTCAAATGATTTTGCAAGAAAATAAACCATTATACCCAAATTACTTCGGCTAGACAGCAAATGATCAGCGTTTAATTCTGTTCAGTCTCTGTCAGACTGCTCTGAAGCTCTGGATTTACAGTAAACTCTACAGGCTGTTTGGTTCCTCTAATTAAGAAGCGATTGCACCCTCTTTTTTATCGTATAAAAATATTCCTAGAAAGCATTCCATCTCCTCGTCCGTCCATTTACCCAGGCTGACCGCCCAGACCGCCTGTTGTCAGATCACTGTTTGTGTAACATCTCAAAAACCCATGTGTGGACCCCTGAAGTCGTGTCATCATTGTGTAGTCTGTGCCATGTTGTAATGCCCACCCCGGGTCTGAGCTGAGTTTCTGGATTGTCACGTTCTGTGGTACAGAAATCTGTACAGAACTCTGCATGTTTCGTTCTGAGCACATTTTCTCCTGTACTTTATTGGATCCTCAGAATTACCCATTCAGCATACAACAGTTTAGCTCCACCTATTCAGCCTATAGCAGTTTAGCTCCACCCATTAAACCTACAGTAGTTCAGCCTCACCAGGGGTGGATTTTTGCTTTATTGACCTTGATCTACCACCTCTGGAGGTAACCATGGTAACATGGTAACGTTGTACAACATCGGCTTTTAACATTTACAGTCATGAAGGTTAAGCCTCAAATCAGTTTGGGTTCCACTGGTCTGAAGGTATCTCTGCTGGAAGCTCTGAAGAGCAGCAGAGGTAAGGCCATAATGCCGTGCAGATGTTGGGTTGTGTAATGCCACTGAAGGCCCCTCAGGTTTGTACAGATCTGACCCTGTTGTCATTTCTGTGGTGTGTGTGAGTGTGTGTGTGTGTGTGTGTGTGTGTGTGTGTGTGTGTGTGTGTGTGGGAGTATACGTGCTGTTTGGAAGCAGAGGTTCAGGGATTAGGCCCAGCAGGGCTGATTAGAGACGCTGATACTGAACAGCACTGCCAGCCCTCAGTGCCACTTCAGCTACACTGAGCATACATACATTATATACATACATTATCATTCAATTATTAAATATCATATTTCATGAAGATTATTCAACCTATTATTTTAAGACTTGTGTAATCATTTAAAGTGATCTTATTTAATATAAATCCCCTCACTTCATTGTGCTGTTAATTATTTCCTTTAACGAGCACATACTACTACTACTAGTAATAATAATAATAAATATATTAGAAGTTTAATAGTTTAATACAGAACAGCCAACCAGAACAGAGCTCATTTACATACATTAGTCTTAAAGTATAATGAGAAACATTACATACGTATAGTTATTTTACTGTACTGTATTTAAATTGTTTATATTCCGGCAAATACAATAAATATAATATTATAAATGTATTATGATTACAGCATATTTTAAATATGGTTTAGTAAGTTTATTATATATCCTACTCTATATCTGATATTGTACAGTATAACTGTATGTATAAATGTATGTATTAAACTGTATTTTTCTGTGCCATATTTCCATTGTCTGTATTATAATGAATGCAGTCAATGTGTTATGTGTTAGTAGTAGTAGTAGTAGTGCTATATGTTATTGTTTTATATGTACTATGTTATGAATGTGACTCAATCTTATGGTAAATCTAGTATAGTACAATACACATATATTTACATTTATTGTAATATACTGTATTTACTTTGTCTATATTATGCTAAATATTGTATAAAAACCTACTATACTGTATGTATTATGCTACATATATTATTTGTATTATTATTAATATTTACTTTACTGTACTATACTTCTTTATTATAATAAATATCAACAGTATTTACTATACAGTACAATAAATATAGCACAATAGATCCCTATATATGTATTATACTATAAGATAAGATAAGATAAGATAGTCCTTTATTAGTCCCACAGTGATGAAATCCACAGTGTCACACCAGAAAAGGGATATACCAATATTTACATAATATAAATAATAGAAGTAAAAACAATATTATTTACAGATAATTGCAAATTGACCCTTAATTACACATGTGGTGGTGGTGGTGGTGGTGGTAGGGTAGGGGGTATTGCACATTGTATTTTTACACCGAGGGCCCTCTGATCCCTGAACATGTGTGTGTAGTTTAAGTGTGTGTGTATGTGGTCCACTGGGAGCAGTGCTGGTCGTGGAATATGGTTATGTATTACAACATATACATAGTATAACCTATTTACTTTATAGTATATATATATATATATATATATATATATATATATATTAGTATATATAGTATATAAAGTATAAATATATATATATTTAAAATAATATAATATCCAGTATATGGTAAATGTCATTTTGTCAAAGGTACTACTGTATGTGCTATGCAATATATTATTAGACAATATAGTATATAGTACAGTACAGTAGATATATACATATATATATATATATTGAATATGCCATATTTACTAATAAATTAATACGGACTAATTTACTAATAAAGTAAAGTACACTTCTATATGTACTTTATGTGTATGTTTGTATAATGTGGTAAATATAGGATCATAGAATAGACATATATGTGCAGTTATTGATCTGTATCTACGTGTTTGAGCTGCCAGCATACTCTCCTGTATTCGCGAGTGTTCGGGGTGTACGGGTTTGTGCACGTTCCTGCAGGAACTGATAGAAACACAGAGAGGAAACTGAGCTGAACTCAGTGACCCCTTTCAGCTCCTCACTTAAATCCCACAGCAACCCCCCACCACCCCACCCCCAAACACACACACACACACACACACGTATAACAGCCATTTATAAAGGCCTTGGCATGAGAGTGGGAGAGAGAATTCTTAATTTAAACTCTGCGAGTGTGTGAGTGTGCGAGTGTGTGAGTGTGCGAGTGTGTGAGTGTGTGAGGGAGTGTGTTACTGCGGCCCCCGTGTGTGAGAAGCTCTCTGGAGAAGGAGCGAGCGAGGAACCAAAAGCCAGCAAGAAAAATGAGGGACTTTTAGGGGCAGCTGTGTTTTATTAACCCAGTCATAATGCCCCTAAAAATCCTTATTGCTCTTGCAATGTTCAGCGTGGCGTGACCGGCTGACACACACTCCAGTCTAAACACGCCCACGGATCAGCCTAATCTCACACACATCTACAGCTAAACCCTAATCCATACGTACCGCATGCGGGCCATAAGGACATCTCTGACCCACAAGAGTGGAACCAGCTCGCTGAACCGGATCCCAGTTCGGTTCTCCAGTTCGGTTCTCCAGTTCGGTTCTCCAGTTCGGTTCTCCAGTTCTCTGGAGGTTTTTTCAGCACTTTTATTTAATGTTGTTTTAAACTTTCCAAAGTTTATTCGTTTATTCTCACGCTTGAATTTGGGCTTTTCACATTCGTTTCAAAAACTAGTAGAAGTTCATCATCTGAACCTCACACAGTTTTCTGATCTGTGTTTGGAAAAGGCTTCAGATCTACGGAAACAGTGTGATACACTCGTTAAATATGATATTAATCAGTGTTAGTTTCCAGTTCTGGGAATGTTCCCCCTAACGTTAGTGTGTGTAACTGGGAACGCTGTGAGACAAACGTTAATAATGTTGAGGTGTGGGGAGCTGGGAGAGCTGGGGGAGCTGGGAGAGCTGGGGGAGCTGAAGGAGCTGGGAGAGCTGGGAGAGCTGGGGGAGCTGGGGGAGCTGGGGGAGCTGGGAGAGCTGGGGGAGCTGAAGGAGCTGGGAGAGCTGGGGGAGCTGGGGGAGCTGAAGGAGCTGAAGGAGCTGGGGGAGCTGAAGGAGCTGGGAGAGCTGGGGGAGCTGGGGGAGCTGGGGGAGCTGAAGGAGCTGAAGAAGCTGGGGGAGCTGTAGGAGCTGTAGGAGCTGGGGGAGCTGGGAGAGCTGGGGGAGCTGAAGGAGCTGGGAGAGCTGGGGGAGCTGAAGGAGCTGAAGGAGCTGGGGGAGCTGAAGGAGCTGGGAGAGCTGGGGGAGCTGGGGGAGCTGGGGGAGCTGAAGGAGCTGAAGGAGCTGAAGGAGCTGGGGGAGCTGGGGGAGCTGGGGGAGCTGAAGGAGCTGAAGGAGCAGGGGGAGCTGGGGGAGCTGGGAGAGAAACTGCATTATTACAGCCAGCAGTTCTGGCTTAAAGATACACAGCAGTTTACACACACGAGTCCAGGAGAGCCAGGTCTGGGCACTACAGTACGCTGAGAAACAGCGCAGGATCTTGGTTTCACTCCAGTCGCAGAGTCCAGACCGGCTGTATTCTCAGGAATATGACCTGCTCTGTTCACACATGGGCTCATTACTCGGACATTACCTGGACTTTGTACAAGGAGCTGGAATAGGCCTGTGAGGTCAGGAGGACAGAGGGGTCATCAGTATAGGAGCAGAGCTGTGAAGCTGACCCAGACTTTCTGTTCTGACTTGTTCTTAAGCTGATATTGGAGAATAAGGTCCAGGTTCTTAGAACATCATTAAACGTGTCCTAGAACAGAGAACTGTGTTTATCTGGTCATAGTTAACGAAAATAACGACAAGCTGTGAACCTCAAACACTGCAGTTCCTCATTCACAGAACATCCAGAAAACAGAGCTGTAAAACAAGCCAATTCAAAAAAAACCCAAACTGTTACATCACAGTATTATTATTTACATAAACTCCGCCCACTAGAGAAAGCTTTTCACGGCTAAACTCAGCAGCTGCTTCAGAAGAATATAGAAGCAAGGGGTTGAAGGGCGGACTGTAGGAAGCACTGCTGCAGGAATCCACAGTGCGGCTGCTAGGCTAAAAGCTAACTTGACCAGACTCCACACCATACCAACTGGACGCCGAGAAGACCCAAAAGGACAGCAACACTCTCCGGTAAGAAACATTCCAGAAAGCTTTCAGACCATAATTACAATTCCTGTTCCAGCTCAGTGATATCACAGTGTGATCCACCAATCAGAGCAGAGCTCCAGGCCCCGATAGAAGGAACGTTTCAGTCTGTGGTAAAATAACAGGGTGGTAAATAGTCTTGTTAAACCACATCTTAGCAACTACTAGTGTGGAGCTACTAGACAGGGGTTTCCGATAAAGGGGCCAGTGGGTGGAGCTGCAACAGAAGGAATTCTGACAGTGGTCATGGATGGAGCTGCGAGGGAAGGGTTTCTGATACAGCAGACGGTGGGTTTATCTACATGGCAGGGGTTTCCAATAAAGTGGACAGTGGGAGGACGACAACAGAAGGGTTTCTAAAAAAGTGATCGGCGGGTGGAGGTACTACAGTGGATTTCTGATAAAGCAGACGGAGATGGAGCTGCAAGAGAAGGGATTCTGATACAGTTTCTAATAAAGTGGCCGATGTGTAAAAGCCCTGGCAACAGCACTGTGCCTCATACACTCACACCAGAGCTACACACACACACAAACACACACACAGTGTTGCTGTTGTGCTGAAGATGGACCCCGACCCCAATAATATCTGCACAGTGGTCCTTTGTTGTAGGTGTTTCTGATAAAGTGGCCACTCAGTGGAAGTATAAGGGAATGAACAGAACATTATGCATATGTGTTTATGTGTGTATTGATGGAGGTGTGTTGTGTGTGTATGTGGTGGATGAGCTGACAGGCCAGTCTGGTGACTCAGAGCTGAACCACACCCTGCAACTGACTCACACACACACACACACACACACACACACACACACACACACACACACACACACACTCACACACACACTGAGGAATCTGCTGGAATAGAATTGTCTCTCAGTAAATTCCCTAAAGCTGAGTGGGCTGCTTCTGTTGATGCATATATATCTCAATTAGAGGCCAAACACACACACACACACACACACACACACACACACACACACACAGCTTAGGTTTGTAAAATAAAAGTTAGCTAAAATTATTATTATTATAATTAAAGCAGGAATTGTATTTTCTGCTCCTGGGCTCCCCCTACAGTTAAGGAGTGTAATTCACTTTTACTCCACTGCAGTAAATACAGATACAGCTTTGAGTGCCCCCTCATGGACAGCTTTATATGTGCATTTCTGGACAGTGTGAGAGCTCCAGAAGCTTGATCTGAAGGTGGAGCAGCATGTGCTCTGAGGTGGTAGAGTAACACTACAGGATTTTACACTAATATGACTCTATGGGTTCTGCAGCGTTACACAGCAGCTCTGGAGAGAGGTTCTCCTCCTGCAGCTCCACCACCAAACCTCCATAGTGCAGCTAACTCACTTCCTCATGCTACTCCTGAATGTACTGAAGTACTGGAACAAGAGTAGCTGTAATTCAGTACTTTCCAATGAATTACATCAGTGGGAAACCCAGCCGAGCTCTGAACGTGTGTGTGTGTGTGTGTGTGTGTGAGAATAGCGTGTGACGTGCCAGCATAACTAAAAGAAGGCGTCAGGAGTAAGTGCTGACAGAGGAGTATGAAGGAGAGAAAAGGGGGCGGAGCCGTTTGGTTTGTGGTAACACACTCCGGCTGGATCAGTTAGACACACTGAGGCCTTCAGTGTTGATCTTGGAGGGAGGTGGAGAGTGTGTGTGTGTGTTAAGTCTACTGAGGACCAGCAGTAACACACACACACACACACTCTACAGGCCAGACGTTTCTAAGCAGCAGCACTTTATAAAAATAAACATGAAAATAGAATTTGGTGAGGAGGGAACACACACTAATGCTGTTTATTAACACTGACTGACAGCAGTAGGCTCCGCCCACTAATGCACTCTTTCATAAATGAACTTCTGTTCTTCCAAAAGAACCAGTTTATTAATGTGTGTATGCACTATATGTCCAAATGTTTGTGGACACCCATTCAACTACTTTAAGCTGCACTCATTGCTGACACAGATGTGCAAATGCACCCACAGCTTGTCTAGTCCCTGTAGAGAAGAAGTACTGCCAATAGAATAGGACTCTCTGGAGCAGATCAACATCATGACCCTATTGGCTCCATGCTGCCTAATAATGCCAGGCGTGGGCTAGAGGGGTATAAAGCCCTCCAGCATTGAGGAGCTGTGGAGCAGTGGAAGAGCTGTGTTCTCTGGAATGATGGTGGAGGAGCTCCATCCAACATCATCCAGCATCCTGACCTCACTAACCATTTGTCACTGAATGCAATCAAATCCTCACAGCAATGCTTCTCCAAAATCTAGTAGAAAGCAACAAAAGCAGGAGAGACTCTTTTTAATTGCCTTGATTTCAGAAGAAGCAGTGAGTGAGCAGGTGTTCATGTAGGTTTCCTCATGTAGTTCAGTAACAGTAGGTTTAGGCTGCTCAGCAACATTATGGTCAGTGATTCCATGACGAGATCGATGCTTTTATTAACTTTAATGAAGAATTTAGTGTGTGTGTGTGTGTGAGTGTAGATTTAAACAAGGCTAAGGCACGTGTGTCTGTGTGAACGGTGCTGACGCATTTTGACAATGAGGAAGTTTCAATTCACTAGTGTTTCCCGCTCAACTTAGTAAACTTGATAGTCCCTCGCTGTATAGTGCAACACTATTGAGGGAGTAGGGATCCATTTCGGTTCCAGCTGCTGTTTTTCCTTTAATGATGAGCTTGTGAGAAAAAACACACACTGCATGATTGGCTAATTCAACTAAACTAGCATTGCTTTTAGACCTGAAATCCGAGTTGTACACATGTCCTGTGTTAGTTGGTGTGTCACAACAGATGAAACCGATAAAACCATTAGCTGCCAGTGAGCTATTACACCATGTGGAAGACCAGGTTCAATTCCCAGTCTGGAATCTACACCAATAAGAGTCCCTGGGCAAGACTCCTAACACTACACTGGCCCTCCTCTGTAATACGAGTGACCTTGTAAGTCGCTCTGGATAAGAACCTCAGCTAAATGCCATAAATGTAAATTATTCCTGTGTCTTACCTGACAGGGTCCTCTCTGGGTCCTCTCAGTGCGCTTGTAGCGGTTAACTAGCTGTCAAACACACTTAGCATGAACAAAGCTACTGCTATGGTACAGAGACAGTACGGGGGGGTGGGGGTGGGGGGGTCTGGAGAAATATCTGTCCCACTGCTGGGAAGACTGGAGACTGTGTTGCTAGGGGAACGGGAAAAGATGACCAACAGGACATTTTACTATATCCGGTTAAACTAGTGGAAAAGGACCACATTGAGCCTCGTGTGGTGGTAATCAGCTGCAGAATCAGTACTGTAAATATACAGCATGCTCCAGAACTGGGCTTCTCTTACGTGATCTGACTGAACTGTACCAGTGAAAGACGTGTGTCATGATTAATAGACCAAAAGAAATGCTCATTGAAATAATTCTACACTGACTGCCATTGAAAGTTGAAATTGAATAATTCATTATGGACACTAAATGATTCATTTTGGTTACTGAATTATTCATAGCAGATACTGAATAATTTATAGTGCATATTAATAAGTAGATACTGAATAAATCATAGTAGATAATGAATAATTCATAGTGGACACTAAATAATTCATAGCAGATACTGAATATTTCATAGTGCATACCAAATACATCATACTAAATACTGATATTTTAATAGTGGGTACAGGGTAATTTTCAGTAAATACTAAATCAATCATAGTAGATGAATAATTTATAGTGGATACTAAAACAAATCATACTCCTTACTGAAAAAGTCAAAGCTGATATTGAATATTTCATAGAGAACACTGGTTAATTCATAGTGGATACTAAATGATTCATGGGATATACTAAATAATTCATAGTGGATACTGAATAATTCATTGTGGATAATGATAATTCCTATTGGTTATTGAATCATTTATATTGGATGCTGCATCATTAATAGTGGGTGGTTCTGAATGATGTCCTACTTCTGTAGGATGGTGTGCTATGAGGCGTTTTACTCGGTTGTCCTCTCAGCAGGTCTTGGAGGTCCAGTGCTCTCTTTTGGTCCGTTTAGGTGCATCAGTCTCCAGCAGCACGTAAACAGGCTAAGTTTGGACTAAATTTGGGCTCAGCTGGCCCTGTTTATCTGCTCACTCAGGCTGGACTCAGCACAAGTAGGTCGAGCTGTGGGTTAATGTGGTGATCCAGCGCGGCTGAAGTGTGTTTGTGTTTCTGGGGGTTATCTGGGTTTGACTAAGGCCTTTCGGGCTGATAATTGGTTACAGTCTGTGATCGCTTCAGCCAGACATGAATCAACTCCTTCTCTCACCTGCTATTAGAGAACACAGTCCGAGAGCTCGGAGAGACTTACATCTGACTTACACCACAAATCTTCACATCGCTAAATCAGATAAATACTGACTAACATGGCTTTCACTGTGCTCCCCCCTCCCCATCACCCTGCCACCCGAAAGGCCTAAAGAGGCTAAAAAAAGCTGCTGTCACTGTGAGTTTGTGACTGAAATAAATACAGGTTGTTTACCTTCCTGTTATTTTCACTAAGAATGATTCAGTATCTACTATGGATTATTCAGTGTCCACTATGAATTATTCAGTATCCACTATGAATTATTCAGTATCCACTATGGATTATTCAGTATCCACTATGGATTATTCAGTATCCACTATGAATTATTCAGTATCTACTATGAATTATTCAGTATCCACTATGGATTATTCAGTATCCACTATGAATTATTCAGTATCCACTATGAATTATTCAGTATCTACTATGAATTATTCAGTATCTACTATGGATTATTCAGTATCCACTATGAATTATTCAGTATCTACTATGAATTATTCAGTATCCACTATAGATTATTCAGTATCTACTATGAATTATTCAGTATCCACTATGAATTATTCAGTATCCACTATGAATTATTCAGTATCTACTATGAATTATTCAGTATCCACTATGAATTATTCAGTCTCTACTATGAATTATTCAGTATCCACTACGGATTATTCAGTATCTACTATGAATTATTCAGTATCCACTATGAATTATTCAGTCTCTACTATGAATTATTCAGTATCCACTATGGATTATTCAATATCTACTATGAATTATTCAGTATCCACTATGAATTATTCAGTATCTACTATAAATTATTTCGTATCCACTATGAATTACTCAGTATCCACTATGAATTATTCAGTCTCTACTATGAATTATTCAGTATCCACTATGGATTATTCAATATCTACTATGAATTATTCAGTATCCACTATGAATTATTCAGTATCTACTATAAATTATTTCGTATCCACTATGAATTACTCAGTATCCACTATGAATTATTCAGTCTCTACTATGAATTATTCAGTATCCACTATGGATTATTCAATATCTACTATGAATTATTCAGTATCCACTATGAATTACTCAGTGTCTGTGAGAGTGAGGAGCGTAAAGCTGGGGTCTAGTAGAGATGTGCAGCTGCTTATAAAGTGCTGCTCTCTCTACTGTACTGTAGCTGAGGAATGTCAGTAACCTCATATTCCTGCTTTAATATTTATAGCTGCAGGTCTGCACTGATGATTTGCGTTTCCCAGTGTGTGTGTGTGTGTGTGTGTGTGTGTGTGTGTGTGTGTGTGTGTTTTTGAGGATCCAGGGGCCATGGCATGGGGGTCCAACTGACTGATTTATGCTTCTCAGACCAAGGAGAGTATTTCTGGACTCCGACCATGCGGGACAACACGGCCGTCTGAGTGAAGACAACCCCTCAGCTGTGTGTGTTAGTGTGTCTGTGTGTACTGTACACAGCACTGTGCAAAAGGTTTAGTATGAGAATAAAATCAGTAAAAGCTGCTGACCTGCTCAGTAAGTGTTTATCTCCTCAGTAAATCACTGATATCAGAATAACGGTGGTGGTTCTCCATTACTGTGTTCATCATTAGAACATCTGCAAAGTTCTCGTCCTTACCTATTCTGCACCAGAGACTCAGCCTGACAGGGTTTGACTGTACTATAGAACCCTGTATTACTGCAATGACAATAAAGTTGAATTTGAATTATATTAAATTGAGTTTTGAGTGTTTTTGGTTCATAAATCAAAGTGGAGCTCAGAGGGGAATGGAACCCAGCAGAACTATAGGAACGGGTGTGGGCTCAGAACCCCGCTGAACTCCAGCGCTGAGTGATTTGGGGGAATATCTGAGGTGTTCTGTCACTGTGATTCTGAAACACTGTAAGCTTTAAGTATCGAGTGGAGCAGCTATCTAAGTGTCAGCTTTGGCAGCAGGAGGGCACAGGTTCAATCCCTGGTGATGCCACAGCCAGGCTCAGCGGTTAGAGCTCCGGGCTATTGATGACAGGGTTGTGGGTTCGATGCCCGGGCTCAGCAAGCTGCCACTGTTGGGCCCTTGAGCAAGGCCCTTTACCCTCTCTGCTCCCTGGGTGCTGGAGTTGGCTGCCCACCGCTCTTTGGGGGTGTGTGTACTCACTGCCCCTAGTTTGTGTGTGTGTGTGTGTGTGTTTACTACCACAGATGGGTCAAATGCAGAGGACACATTTCACTGTACACAGTACACATCTACCTTTTACTTCATCAATAAAACCAGCTCTGATTCAGAGTGTGTGTGTGTGTGTTCAGAAATGTGTAACAGATCCGTTATTAGTGCTTAAGAGAAAGAGACAGACTGAGAGAGAGAGAGAGAGAGAGAGGATGTTTTGGTGAAGCGAGTGGCTTAATATAGTCAGGCATTCTCAGCATCTCTCACTGAGCTCTAAAACCTCAACCCTGCGACCCGCAGCACTAACAGCCCTGTGTTTATGATGGACCACACTGCGCACACACACACACACACACACACACACTGCACACACACACACTCAAGTAATATGCTCCAGTGTGTGAAACGACACTGAGTCACTTATTAGAGTAAACAGCTCATATAAAACAGCCAAACAAGGCTATAGCTAGCACCTAGCTGATGAGCCGTAGAGCTCGCTAGCTGCTGCTGACCATCTAATGAACACATCATCAGCCGTCCTCAGGGGGCAGCTGTTAGCCAATTAGCCCACCTCTATTTAAAGCCTGGCTAGGGAGCACTCTTAAAGGGCCCATACAAGGAAACTGTACCTGTGAGGAATGTCTAAACAGCCCCTACACAGAACCTGCACTGTAAAAACAGCCTTCACACCATTCAGCCTACAGCAGTTCAGCCCCGCCCTTTCAGCCTACAGCAGTTCAGCCATACCCATTCAGCCTACAGCAGTTCAGCCCCGCCCTTTCAGCCTACAGCAGTTCAGCCATACCCATTCAGCCTACAGCAGTTCAGCCCCGCCCATTCAGCCTACAGCAGTTCAGCACCACCCATTCAGTCTACAGCAGTTCAGCCCCGCCCATTCAGCCTATAGCAGTTCAGCACCACCCATTCAGCCTACAGCAGTTCAGCTCCGCCCATTCAGCCTATAGCAGTTCCGCCCAGCCCTTTCAGCCTACAACAGTTCAGTCCCACCCATTTAGCCTACAGCAGTTCAGCCCCGCCCATTCAGCCTACAGCAGTTTAGCTCCACCCATTCAGCCAACAGCAGTTTAGTCCCACCCATTCAGCCTACAGCAGTTTAGCTCCACCCACTCAGCCTACAGCAGTTTAGCCCCACCCATTCAGCCTACAGCAGTTTAGCCCCACCCATTCAGCCTACAGCAGTTTAGTCCCACCCACTCAGCCTACAGCAGTTTAGTCCCAGCCATTCAGCCTACAGCAGTTTAGCCCCACCCATTCAGCCTACAGCAGTTTAGCCCCACCCATTCAGCCTACAGCAGTTTAGTCCAACCCACTCAGCCTACAGCAATTTAGTCCCACCCACTCAGCCTAAAGGTAAAGGTGCACGTATTTGTCACTGTACAGTGTACACTGTACAGCGAAATGTGTCCTCCGCATTTAACCCATCTGGTAGTGAACACACACTCACACACACATGTGTTAGGGGCAGTGAGTACACACACACACCCAGAGCGGTGGGCAGCCAACTCCAGCGCCCGGGGAGCAGAGAGGGTAAAGGGCCTTGCTCAAGGGCCCAACAGTGGCAGCTTGCCGAGCCCGGGAATCAAACCCACAACCCTGTTATCGATATCCCGGCGCTCTAACCGCTGAGCCACCACTGCCCCAAACAGCAGTTTAGCCCCACCCATTCAGCCTACAGCAGTTTAGTCCCACCCACTCAGCCTACAGCAGTTTAGTCCCACCCACTCAGCCTACAGCAGTTTAGTCCCACCCATTCAGCCTACAGCAGTTTAGCCCCACCCATTCATTCAGCCTACAGCAGTTTAGCCCCACCCACTCAGCCTACAGCAGTTTAGCCTCACTCACATGATGTCATAAACAGTGTTTTAGTCCAGGCTCCTTTTTGAAAATAGGGCAGCCAATCAATGACAGATTCTATAAGTGAAGCTTGGGGGTGGGGGTGGGTAGGGGTAGGATATATGCCCTTTAAAGAGGTATGGCAGATGTTCAGGTGTGAGGTTCCTCTGACACTGAGACATGTAAGACTAATAAAGCTGCAATGAAGACAGTGAGCCTCCTACAGCACCCTCCCACACTGCTGCAGCGTACAGTATCGTCATCCTGACGCTCTGCAGCCCAGCCACACAACCATTCAACTATTATTACACTACCTGTCCAAATGTTTGGACACCCCTTCTTATTATTGCATTTAGGTACTTTACGTTGAATCCATTGAATCAAATCCTCACAGTAATGCTCCTCCTCCAAAATCTAGTAGAAAGTCTTCTTCTCTGGACAGTAGAGACAGTTACTCCAACAGAAGCAGGAGTGAATAAAAATGTGTCCCAATACTTTTGTCCACAAAAGGTATTTAAAAACAAGCAGTGTCTTTGTTGATTGACTAAATGAGGAGTAATGGGTTCCAGTATGAAGTTCTAATAACATTAATATCCAGTATGAAGTTCTGATAACATTAATATCCAGTATGAAGCTCTAATAGCATTAATATCCAGTATGAAGCTTTAATACCATTAATATCCAGTATGAAGCTCTAATAGCATTAATATCCAGTATGAAGCTCTAATACCATTAATATCCAGTATGAAGCTCTAATATCATTAATATCCAGTATGAAGCTCTAATACCATTAATATCCAGTATGAAGCTCTAATACCATTAATATCCAGTATGAAGTTCTAATATCATTAATATCCAGAATGAAGATTTAATATCATTAATATCCAGTATGAAGCTCTAATACCATTAATATCCAGTATGAAGTTCTAATATCATTAATATCCAGAATGAAGATTTAATAACATTAATATCCAGTATGAAGTTCTAATATCATTAATATCCAGTATGAATGTATAAAAATAATAAAAATTAATGCCTATTAGTTTGAAATGGGTAATTGCATTTAAAAGCAAATATGTAGACAAGAATTTACTATAAATAAATAAATTCTGCATATTAATTATTAAATGTTATTTAGTAACCTGTCACTGTTCCCTCACTGATCATATTAAGGTCTTTAATGTTACTGTAAATAAGTGAGTAAAAGTGTGTTAATATTCAGTGTGATGTTCAGGCTGCTGTACACGTGGAGGACGTGTAGCATGGTGGAGGAGCTGGGTTATTGATCAGTATTGTCTCACAGCGCTTCTATTGTTCAGACTGCTCCATCACATCCACCCTAATCATAAAAGTATGGTAGTGAGAACAATTGCTGGTGTGTGTTTGAGCTCCAGATCCAAACACCCACACACACAGGGACACTGGGCCTTCCTGCTGCTCATGAACACACACACACACATCACCACACCAAGCAGCTGCAATGACACACAACCCATTCACCCTACAGCAGTTTACCCCACCCATTCACCCTACAGCAGTTTACCCCACCCATTCACCCTACAGCAGTTTACCCCAGCCATTCACCCTACAGCAGTTTACCCCACCCATTCCCCCTATAGCAGTTTACCTCCACCCATTCAGCCTACAGCAGTTAACCCCCACCCATTCACCCTATAGCAGTTTACGCCCACCCATTCAGCCTACAGCAGTTAACCCCCACCCATTCACCCTATAGCAGTTTACCCCCACCCATTCACCCTACAGCAGTTTACCCCCACCCATTCAGCCTACAGCAGTTTACCCCCACCCATTCACCCTACAGCAGTTTACCCCCACCCATTCACCCTACAGCAGTTTACGCACACCCATTCACCTTATAGCAGTTTACATCCACCCATTTACCCTACAGCAGTTTAGCCCCACCCATTCAGCCTACAGCAGTTTAGCTTCACCCATTCAGCAATGGGTGCAATCTAAAGTAGAATGCATTCATTAGAAGGGGTGTGGCAGTGGAAGAACTGTGTTCTCTGGAATGATAGTGGAGGAGCTCCATTAAGTACTTTTGGATGGGATGAGTTGGGGGTTTGAGGATGAGGTGGGTGAATGCAATCAAATTTTCACAGCAATGCTCCTCCTCTAGTAGAAAGCCTTCTTCCTCTTTTTTAATACACTAGATTTCAGAAGAAACAATGAATGAGCAGGTGTCCCAATACTTTTGTCAATATAATGTACATGAGAATATATGAAATATCTATATATCCAACATATTCTTGTCTCATATTGATTGACTGTATTGACTGTAATATTAAAGGGCCCATCTCATGGCATTTGATAAGGTGACCATATATTACATTTCAAAACTGAGGACTGAAATCAGAGGGGACAAAAACTAAAAAGAAGAAAAAAGAAAAAGTGAACTGTTTTAGAAAAGAACTCTTATAACTATTTATATATAATATAACTCTTATTCTTTTTCACTTTGTGCTCATTTCAGGACTGTTTATATTTGGGTGTTTTGCAGTTTTTCCATTTTTGCTGTTTTTCACTTTTTTCCATAATGTGAATCTGGTTGTTCTTCATACTGTATCAGAATCTGCGTCTGCATGTCTATGTCTACATGTCTGTGTCTGCACATCTGTGTCTGTATGTCTGTGTCTGCACATCTGTGTCTGTATGTCTGCGTCTGTATGTCTGTGTCTGTATGTCTGCGTCTGTATGTCTGTGTCTGTATGTCTGTGTCTGCATGTCTATGTCTACATGTCTGCGTCTGTATGTCTGTGTCTACATGTCTGCGTCTGTATGTCTGTGTCTGCATGTCTGCGTCTGTATGTCTGCGTCTGTATGTCTGTGTGCATGTCTGTGTCTACATGTATGTGTGTGCACGTCTGCGTCTGCACGTCTGCGTCTGTATGTCTGTGTGCATGTCTGTGTCTACATGTATGTGTGTGCACGTCTGCGTCTGCACGTCTGCGTCTGTATGTCTGTGTCTGTGTCTGCGTCTGTATGTCTGTGTCTGCACGTCTGCGTCTGTATGTCTGCGTCTGCATGTCTGTGTCTGTATGTCTGTGTCTGTATGTCTGCGTCTGTATGTCTGTGTCTGCGTCTGTATGTCTGTGTCTGCACGTCTGCGTCTGTATGTCTGTGTCTACATGTATGTGTGTGCACGTCTGCGTCTGCACGTCTGCGTCTGTATGTCTGTGTCTGCATGTCTGCGGCTGTATGTCTGTGTCTGCACGCCTGCGTCTGTATGTCTGCGTCTGTATGTCTGCGTCTGTATGTCTGTGTCTGTATGTCTGTGTCTGCACATCTGCGTCTGCATGTCTGTGTCTGTATGTCTGTCTGTATGTCTGTGTCTGTATGTCTGTGTCTGCACATCTGCGTCTGTATGTCTGTGTCTGCATGTCTGCGTCTGTATGTCTGCGTCTGTATGTCTGTGTCTGTATGTCTGTGTCTGCACGTCTGTGTCTGTATGTCTGTGTCTGTATGTCTGTGTCTGCACGTCTGTGTGTGCAGGTTGATCTGTTCCTTTATCAGAGGAGATGAAGCTCCTTGGACCTGACGCACTCGGTCAGTACAGATTTATTAGGTGCTGTATTCGCTTTAGCTTTTTTTCAGTGTGCGTTACAACACACCTCAGCAGATATGCAGAGATACACAGAACAGACATGCTCTAACAAGCGTCAGTTCACCAAAACACACACACACACCCTGAAGATCAAGCTCCTCAACTAGGCCTACAATCAGTTCTCTGATTAATTATATCACCCTAATCCAGCGTGAGCTGCATGGATGGAGGGCGGGTGATTTAGGGAGGAGCTGGATGAGCGTAACTCAGCTGAGGGGGACGGCTCCCTATGGTCTGGAGAAAACGCAGAACGCTGACACATCAAAACATGCCTACAGGAAGTTCTCCTAAAGAGCAGAGAAAGAATGCAGACCTTGGAAGTTCAGCAGAGTTCACACACACACCTCATAGCTCATACTTCATAGCTCTGTGGGTACTGCAGAGTCATGCTTAGAGGTCCAAACCCAGAAGAAACTTCCTAAGCACGTTTACAGTAGAACAGCTGTGGGTCTTTCACATTTCCTACCATGCAGTAATCTGAGCACACAGAGGAATCCTCTTCAAAGATCTCAGAGAGTCAGTATGGACTTAGGTCCTCCTCAGACTCAGTAGGCTGAGTGTTTCTTCAGATTTAGTAGAGTTAATGGTTCCTGAGACTCGGTAGTTCTTCAAACACAGTAGGGCCAGTGGTTCTTTAGACTCAGTAGGGTCAAGCTCAGTAAAGTCAGGGGGTTCCTCAGAATCAGTGGAGGGTGAAGGGTTTTTCAGACAGTAGGGTCAATGGTTCTTCAGAGTCAGTAGGGTCAAGGGTTCCTCACACTCAGCAGGCTCAATGGTTCCTCAGACTTAGTTGGGTCAAGGGTTCCTCGCACTCAGTAGGGTCAATGCTTCCTCTGACTTAGTAAGGTCAATGGTTCCTCAGAGTCAGTTGGGTCAATGGTTCCTCAGAATCAGGAGGGTCCATGGTTCCTCCTACTCTGTTGGGTCAATGGTTCTTCCAACTCAGTAGGGTCAATGGTTTTTCCAATTAGTAGGGTCAATGGTTCCTCTGACTTAGTAGGGTCAATGGTTTCTCAGATTCAGTAGGATCACGGGTTCTTTAGACTCAGTAGGGTCAAGGGTTCCTCACACTCAGTAAGGTCAATGGTTCCTCAGAATTAGTAGGGTCAGGGTTTCCTCCGGCTCGGTAGGATCAATAGTTCCTCAAAGTCAGTAGGGTCAGTACTTCCTCCAATTCAGTAGGGTCAATGGTTCCTCGGACTTAGTAGGGTCAATGGTTCCTTAGAGTCAGTAGGATCACGGGTTCCTTAGACTCAGTAGGGTCAAGGGTTCCTCACACTTAGTACGGTCAGTAGTTCTTTAAACACAGTAGGGCCCGTGGTTCTTTAGACTTAGTAGGGTCAGGGGGTTCACAGACTCAGTAAAGTCAGGGGGTTCCTCAAACTCAGTAGGGTCAATGGTTCCTCCAACTCAGTAGGATAAAGGGTTCCTCACACTCAGTAGGGTCAATGATTCCTCAGAGTCAGTAGGGTCAGTAGTTCCTCCAATTCAGTAGGGTCAATGGTTCTTCCAATTAGTAGGGTCAGTAGTTCCTCCAATTAAGTAGGGTCAATGGGTCCTCAGACTTAGTACGGTCAATGGTTCCTCAGAGTCAGTAGGATCACGGGTTCCTCAGACTTAGTACGGTCAATGGTTCCTCAGAGTCAGTAGGATCAGTGGTTCCTCAGAGTCAGTAGGGTCAGTGGTTCCTCAGAGTCAGTAGGGTCAATGGTTCCTCCAGCTCAGTAGGGTCAATGGTTCCTCAGAGTCAGTAGGGTCAATGGTTCCTCAGAGTCAGTAGGGTCAGTGGTTCCTCAGAGTCAGTAGGGTCAATGGTTCCTCAGAATTAGTAGGGTCAAGGTTTCCTCCAGCTCAGTAGGGTCAATGGTTCCTCAGAGTCAGTAGGGTCAATGGTTCCTCAGAGTCAGTAGGGTCAGTCGTTCCTCAGAGTCAGTAGGGTCAATGGTTCCTCAGAATTAGTAGGGTCAAGGTTTCCTCCAGCTCAGTAGGGTCAATGGTTCCTCAGAGTCAGTAGGGTCAGTCGTTCCTCAGAGTCAGTAGGGTCAATGGTTCCGTAGTGGTTCTGTAGACTGTTTTGCTCATTGAGTTTAATCTCGGCTTGTTTTCCACTGCTTACAGAAAGACGGCGTATTCATGGAACCAGTTCTGAACACCAGTTCATTTGGCACTCATTCTGATATGAGTCGACCCAGCAGGCTTTTAATCTCTGATGTACCTTAATAGAGCAGTATATTTATACAAGTGCTAAACTGCATGTTTATGAACTTTATACAGTGACAGCTACAGTACATGAATGGCGGCCTAAGAGCGCTCCAGGTGTGCCGTGACATGGCGTAACTACAGCACATTACACACAACGCAAGATAACCTCACACAGATGAGGAAACATCACTCGGGTAAACCCAGAGCTCAGACAGAACGGGGACAAGCGGCCATAAAAGATCATGATGAAACCATGAGGCAACAGGCCCACCCAAGACCCCGGCCAAAGCTAACAGTGGACTCGCAGAGCTTCGCCACATAGTCTGCAGGTTTCACTGTTACACAAATACCAACGCTTCTCCAACCCATACACCATCCAAACCCACCAGAGGGCTTTAGAAGACCCCCCCCCCCTCCTCCGCCCACCACTATTGCCACACGCTCGAGCGGCTGTCCTGCTAAACCCATTTTCCGACAGCGCACGCAGCAGAAGTTTTTGCCAGCACCTTAAAATAGCATCGTTAGCACACAGGGGTCAGATGGTTTTGAAATCCGTGACAAATGCCTTGGGTGTTTATAGTTCAAGTAGCAGGGGGCGAAGATGAAGAGGCGGTTTCGCACCCTCCTGACAATCAGGCCTCCGAGCTGCCGCTGCGACAAAAGAACAACGAGAGGCTTGTAAAGTGAAAGTGCTGGAAAACACCTGCGCTCTTCTGATCAGGAGACCCTGGAAGAGCACTTAAGGCCTGGTGACGCCGGCAGAGGAGGAGGTGGAGGGGAGAGAAACGGGTGGCCCTCAAGAGGTCAATCAGACCCTACAGAATGAATGCATATATTACATGGACAAAAGTATTGGGACACACCTCTTACTCTCTGAGTTCAGGTGTCTGATTCAGTCCTATTAAGCCACAGGTGTATAAATCCAGCCTCTAGTCCTGCAGTCTGCCTTTCTTCCACACATCAGTGAAAGAACGGGAGGTTCTGAAGAGCTCACTGAACTCCAGCGTGGTTCTGTATGTAATAGGAGCATAAGTTTCCATTAATCGCTAGCTACATTAGCCTCATAGCTCCAGTGTTAATTAGTGAGGCATAAGCTTCCATTACTTGTTAACTACATTAGCCTCGTAGCCCCGGTGCTAACTGGAGAAGCTGACAGGCCTGTCCCTTTATGATGTTAACGCAGCAGTGGTTTGAGAAGCGGAGTGTTCTGTGCTGCTGGGGTCAGGGGTGCCGGGGCTGGGATGGTGAAACACTCGAGTGTTGCCCTCTCACACACTGCGTCTGATGGCACACCAGGCCGCATTGCAGCAGATCTTCCAGTCCAGAGTGGAGAAATCTGGGGATAGGACCAGGAGCTCAGCGTGACCCCTGATGGTTTTGTACGTCTGACTGGTCCATCTGTCGGCTGAAAGCTCAGACCAACAGGCTGTAGACACCAGAGTGGGCCGAAGAGGACCTCACAACTAGCACTGAAGGGAAGCGCCACTGATTCGACAAAATCCTCTACATAACTGAGGAGTGATCAGACTCAGAGTGGGGTGTGGTGGGTTGGTGTGATGAGAAACGTACCCAGTCAGAACTCTGTCATATACAGTGTAGGTCCAAATGTTTGTGGACACCCTTCTAATGAATGCATTCAGCTACTTTAAGCTGCACCCATTGCTGACACAGATGTGCAAATGCACACACACAGCTTGTCTAGTCCCTGTAGAGAAGAAGTACTGCCAAACCTGAGGTGTATTTATGTAAATTAGGTACAGCGTGTACAGGTGTGCTACAGCCTGTTTATTGGACAGGTGATGTAGCTAAGGAGGTAAAGGGTTTGGGTTCTACAGGCCTGGTGAAGCAGATACGTACGGCAGAGATGAGCAGTAGCTGGTTACAGTCACTCTTTCGCTTTACTGTGGATCACTCCTCTCACTCCTCTCACTCCTCTCACTGCTCTTACTCTTCAGGCACTGTGCTGAGAAAAGCCGGATGGACTCAGAAGCTCCGCTGCAGATCCAGTTCTGATCTTCTGATCCGGCGGGCTCCCGTGCGCTGCAGTCGAGTAGAAATGCCAGTAGAAATGCCAGCACTAACACAGCCCACATGGCTCCCTCAGCCTGGCATCAGCTCCGGGCAGGACAGGCACCGTCACCCAGCAACACTCCAGCTCCGCGCCCCATTGGCTGATCCGACACAGCCAGAACAGACTAAAATTTCTCAACGCTGAAATCTTTTTTTCCATCGGTTCCTGGAGGCCGAGCGCCAGCGGACGGTTCTATTTGGACTGACAGACGGATTACTGCCAGGTTCAGTTCTCCTCTCGCAGCACTTCAGCTGCAGCCAGTCAGTTTGTGAAGCTAATACACTCTCGTACCCTTTCAACAGATGCTTCTTTAAAGACAACCTGATATCAAAGCTGACCCTGGATGGGTTTTCCAAAAGCTCCTCAACACAAAGATCTCTCTCTCCACCTCTCTCTCCTTTTCATTTAAGGATCAGAACTTTAGTTTAATCGTGATCGTCCATCTAAATCCAGCAACCACTGAGAAGACCCGAGACCATCAGGTAGAACCCCTGAGACGTACCATAACCTCCTTAGGAATGTGAAGAAGAGCCACTTAGAGAAACCAAGACTTAAACATACCTAGAAGCACGAGGAAGAACCGCAGTCTCCCTTTGAGTCTTGGTTTCTCAGTGGTTCTTCGTCCTGTTTTTAGGGAGTTCCAGCTCTCCTCAGCTGATCCCAGAGCTGCATAGTTGTTTTATTACTGCAACATATGAACCCCAGAACGAGACCACAGAAACCACAGAAGATCACATGTGGCCTGGAAGCTTCAGGAAGGCAGTCTGAAGTCTTCATGATAAACAGACAGATGTTAACGCTCTGAGACCTCAAATAACCTCACTAAAGCTTCTTTAACCGCGGCGCGTTCAGCTGGTGAACGGTGAGAGTGTGGAGAGGCGGCTGACTGACTTCAACCATGCATTCAATAGAATCACCAGGTTAAAATGAGGTTCTCCTTTGGTCTTGGGAGTCATAATTCTTGGTTCTTGGTGGTTCTTCCTCATGCTTCTAGATATAAGCCTTGGTTCCTCTCTGTGTTTTATTTTGATGCTCTAAGGGAAGTTCTATCTAATATACTGTTCTTCCTTCTCCTCGTTCTGTAAGAGACGTGTCGGTGCAGCATTGTGAGATATTACTGGTAACCGTTAAGTGATGTGTTTGGAGGGCTGAGTTTCTGTTGCTTCCTAAGAAGGCTCTTCTTCTCAGTCTTGGTTCCTCTCTGTGCTCCTATCACACGCTCTGAGGAAGGTTCTCTCCATTCAAAGCGAGACATTTCACTGGATGATGGGACATGTTTTTAATTGACGTTTTTTAATCAGTAAGAGCAGAGGAATGGGACTGGACCTCTGTGCTCTATGTGGCCGCCTCCTAATCGTGATGCTGTGATGCTCTACTGTGATGCTCTAAAGGTTGGTGAGGTTAAGACCTTAAAGTGTTGATCATTTGCTCTCCTCTGTACAGGGCTACTGCTGTCAGCGTTCAGAGATCAGGAATGGAAAGAAACGTTAGTCATAACAGGCCTGAGGCGATCCAGCATGTATTTGGAGTTCTGTCCATTTGTGGCCTGAGCGTCTGCAGTGGGAGCTCACAGCCCTGCTTTATGATCAGTCTCTGCTCCAACACAATAATCAATATTCATAAAAACCAAAGCTGTGGTCCCCATGACGCCATGATATTAGTTTAAATAGAAGAAAACGGCTCTTCCTCCTGGTCAGGTTCTCAACCCCTGGGCAGAAGTGTGGTGGAAGGGAGTTCAGCTCTGTCTGGATTTGATTCCTCAGCGCTGCTCACAGAATTCCCCCACTCCGACAACACGCTTCTATGAGTCATCATATGGGAAAAAGAGTGTTGGAGGCACGCCTGCTCGGAGCGGAGTTCCCCTTTGTCCAACACACATGCACACACACACACACACACACACGCATGTTTGTTTTATTGTATTAGTGAGGACCACCACTGATTACTTAATCCAGTACTTTACTTGAACTTAAAGCTTCACCTAAACCTAAACTAAGAACCCTAACCCTAACCCTAAACCTCACCTCAGTTACCTATACCTAACCCTAACCCCAGTAAACATACACTTAAACCTAAACTAAGAACCCTAACCCTAAACCCATGCTTAAACCTAACCCCAGTAAGCTAACCCTAAACCTAACCCCAACCCTAAGCTTAGTAACCTAACCACATACCTAAACTTAACCCTAACCCCTGTAACCTACACCCAACCCTACACCTAACCCTAAACTTAGCCTTTACCCCATAACCTACACCTACACAAAAACTTAACCCTAAACCTTACCTCAGTAACCTAACCCTAAACCTAACCCTAAACTTAACCATAACCACAAACCCTAATTTAGTAACCTAACCACAAACCTAAACGTAACCTCAGTAACCTAAACCTAACCCTAAGCTTAGTAACCTACACCTAACTTTAAACTTAACCCTGAACTTAACCCCAGCTTAAGTAACCTACACTTAAACCTAACCCTAACCTCAGTAACCTACACCTAAACCTAAACTTAACCCTAAACTTAACCCTAACCCCAGTAAACATACATTTAAACCTAAACTTAACCCTAACCTCATTAACCTACACTTAAACCTAACCTCAGTAACCTACACCTAACCCTAAACTTAACCCTAACCTCAGTAACCTACACCTAACCCTAAACTTAACCCTAACCCCAGTAACCTACACCTAACCCTAAACTTAACCCTAACCCCAGTAAACATACATTTAAACCTAAACTTAACCCTAAACTTAACCCTAACCTCAGTAACCTACACCTAACCCTAAACTTAACCCTAACCCCAGTAACCTACACCTAACCCTAAACTTAACCCTAACCCCAGTAAACATACATTTAAACCTAAACTTAACCCTAAACTTAACCCTAACCCCAGTAAACATACATTTAAACCTAAACTTAACCCTAAACTTAACCCTAACCACAGTAACCTACATCTAGCCCTAAACTTAGCCTCCGTATCTAAAAGGTGGAGACCAGAAACAGCTCTGCTCTGGAGCTCATTTCCTTGTTGGTCTGTTATGAGAACATTTCATTCCCACAGAGATAGTAGTACAAGAACACACACACACACACACACACACACACACACACACATGCATGTATGCACACACACACACACACACACACTCACACACACGCATGCATGTATGCACACACACACACACACACACACACACACAGCTCCAGAATGTGAACAATGAACAAACCTGCAGCTCTGAACCAGAATCAAATCAGCTGCTCTTTCAAACCCGGTTCTGCAGAGAAGTCCAGAGAGACGCAGAAAAGCCCGTAACAGAATAGTACTGACATTTCAGTCTCGGTACTTGGCCCCGGGTTTAAACAAGTGAGCTACTTTTAGAGCAACTACTGTGTGTGTATGAAGTCATGCTGTGTCATCCAGACCGGCTCCCTGGCCAAGAAAAGCCAAACTGCTTCAAGACAAATACAGAAGAGTAGTTCTGCAGAACCGGGCTGGTGTTTACAGGCCAGGCTGCCAATTTAACAATAACCTGAACACAAGCCGATTATTTACAGTTTCAAACGATGTGACCGGCACTGCCCACATACTTCTATGCATTCCATGCGTTGGCAAGCTTATTGACCAGCACTTCCACTAGAGGGCAGTTCTGAGTCAAAAGTCTCTGACAACAGCAAACATAGCGCTGGTGGAGCTTTAGAGGGTAAACGGTGTTCGTATGAAGGTAGTCGTGTTCTGCTTGAATCCATGCTTAACGTTGAGCGTAATGAGCCTTACACCCAAACCTTCCAGCGGTCAAAATCTCCTTTTATCCTCGGTGTAGTCACTCCCCCACTAGCTAGAGCTTCCCTATCACACGACTACTGGAGCTCTACACACTTAGAGGAGAATGCAGCCTAGCTCCTCACCAGTAATACCCTTAAAGGTGTGATGGTTTAGCTGGTCTATCAGCATGACCGACCTGAACAAGCTAGACAACCAGTATGACCAAGATTGTTGACCAGTATGCCCAGCATGACCAAGCTAGTTGAACCAGGACCAAAGCAGCTTTACAGAGATCTGGGTCCGAGGCTCCTTTGTTGAGGTCTAATGGTGGAACCGACGCTTTGAGATGTATTTAGGCCACGCCCACTTCAGATACAGATAATGGCACTGTGTTACACCCCAAATGTGTGGAGCTGAGGAGGTCTCGTCAGGTGGTCTGAGTAAAAGTGGGACAGTGTGTGTGTGTGTGTGTGTGTGTGTGTGTGTTGTGTTCTTCTGCTGTCCTCTGTGCTCCTGTTAGAGGAGAAAGAGGTCATTCACACCTTCCAGTGTTCAATCATCAACTCTTCTGACCTACCTCAACACACACACACACACACACACACACAGCTGCACTAGTGACACTATCTATACCACCTCTATACCATCTATACCCAAACATACATACCAATGCCCATGTATACCAATCTATACCAATCTATATCTATCCATACCAATTTATACCCCTCTATACCCATCTATATCCCTCTATACCATCTATACCCATCCATAGCCATCCATACATACCAATACCCATCTCTATCTACCCATACCAATATATACCCCTCTATACATCTATACCTATCCATACATACCAATATATACCCCTCTATACCATCTATACCCATACATACATACCAATACCCATCTCTATCTATCCATACCAATATATACCCCTCTATACCATCTATACCCATACATACATACCAATACCCATCCATACCATCTGTGCTCCTGATGGAGGAGAAGGAGGTCATCCACACCCTCCAGTGTTCAATCAACTCAAATCTCTTCTGACCTACAGATTGGTACCAATACCCATCTATACCCATCTATACCAGCTAGTCCCATATATACCCATCTATACCAGCTAGTCCCATATATACCCATCTATACCCATCTATACCATCTATATCCATCTATACCTACCAATACCCGGTGTTTGATCAGCGCTGTCTCTGTTTATAATGCAAGAGGTGTTGATGAAATGCACAGAGGAGCTCTGTGAAGTTATATAGAATATCAATATCAATGGCAGGTTGTTGTGTTCATAGTTCTAATATAAATCATGAATAGATGCACAGCTGTCTGCAACCCACGCTCTGTGTATATAAGCTAATCCACCTCAGGCCTAGTTTGCTCTGCTTAACAGGTAAATCAGAGGTTGCCTTCATCATCTATTTTTTTTCTTTTGCACTTTTGCACTTTACTTCATTAAGTTAAGGTTTAGTTAAGTTTAAATGTAGATTTTTATTGTATAGCTTGATGTGGGCAGACTGTCAAAAAAGCATTTCACTGCAAGTTATACTGTGTATGACTATGTATGTGACAAATAAAATTTGATTTGATTTGATTTGATTTGATCTTAATGGAGAGAGAGATCGTTTTACTGTAGTCCGTTCATTAGTTATAGACAGTTCTGTATGTATCTATATATCAGCTATATATATATGACTGCACAGTATTTTTTCCCACAAAAGGTCTGGAGCCTTGTCCCAGATCTAGTCACAGCCCTACTGGAACCCACCCAAAGTTAAGCTTAAAGCAGCACATGCACTATAGAACCGACCGCAGCCCAGCAGCTCCTCCTGCAGGCCTTATTAAAGTATTACAGCGTAAGACAGCTCAGCAGCACTGTGATCAGTAAGATAAAGGTAAAAAGGTAAAGGTAAAGGTGCATGTATTTGTCACTGTACAGCGAAATGTGTCCTCCGCATTTAACCCATCTGGTAGTGAACACACACTCACACACACGTGTTAGGGGCAGTGAGTACACACACACACCCAGAGCGGTGGGCAGCCAACTCCAGCGCCCGGGGAGCAGAGAGGGTAAAGGGCCTTGCTCAAGGGCCCAACAGTGGCAGCTTGCCGAGCCCGGGAATCGAACCCACAACCCTGTTATCGACAGCCCGGAGCTCTAACCGCTGAGCCACCACTGCCCTGCCCTGATGACAGGCAGGACTTTCCACCAGGAAGGAGAAGCTTCAGAGAAAACCAGCTGTGAAAAGCTCTATATTGGGAATAAATTCAAAGGCCACGCCCCTTTCCCACCCTGTTATGATGTCAGCACTCAGACCTCTCAGGTATGTAAACCACCTGTGTGCCAAAAGAGCTTCAGTCAGTGCTTTTACAGTATTTAAAAAATAAAACTGACCAGACTCAGATTTAGGTCTAATCTGGCTACAATTCTGGCTACTGAATGCTGATTGGCTGGTATTCTGACTACTGAATGCTGATTGGCTGGTATTCTGACTACTGAGAGCTGATTGGCTGTCATTCTGGCTACTTAGTGCTGATTGGCTGGCATTGTGGTTTGTAAGCGCTGATTTTCTGGCGTTGGTTTTGGTTACATCGTGCCGATTGGCTGGCGAGGTGATCAGCTGACTGGCTGGCTGTTGGAACTCTCCCTGGTGTCTGAACGTCCATCAGACGTTGTGGGAAGCTGCAGAGCTGGAGTTTTAATTTCACACAAAAACCTTATACCATCCCAGCATTCTGGACTCGCTTAGTAGCGCCCTCTAGTGTCTGACCCAAAACCCCCAGCAGAAGGAACCACAGCAGTGTTGAGTCATGCCAAAGCAAACTGTTTATTTCATATTTCCATTTCCAGTTTGTCACAACGAGATCATTAACACTTATCTGTGTTATAAGAAAAACAGAGTGGTGAGACGTGTGGTGATGAGCAATAAGCCGTCTATCAAAGATAAACTCAGTACAAAAACAAGCTCAGCTAAAAGAACCCAGACATGGTTTGGTTTGACCTCTTTTTTTTTTTAACAGAAATGAATCTGCGGGTACTTTCAGTATCACACAGCCTCAGTGAGCAGCCCTCCTGTCTGACTCCAGTCAGGAGAGACTCTTACTGTTTTCATTTCTGACGCTACCAAAGTGCCTAAAGCTGAATATTAAATTGAATAACGATACGTTTTCTCTTCCTCTTGATATACGAGGCCTAACTACTGATTACAAAACCTCCTTCACTTTACAGACAGGCCTACAGACGCACACTGATGAGTGAGAAGAGGAGGATTATTACAGTAGGCTTTATTATGTAGCACTAAATCGGGCGGTACGTAAGAAAACTCGTCCTACACGCTCTAAACTCTACGCCTTTATCATAAAACTGTATAAAAGCCTCTCGTGTTGCTCTTTAGGGGTTTTTTATGTGTGGCACATAAATACAAATAGTAACTAGTCTCTGTACAACATTTACACCGTATGAAACATGTGACAACACAAACCTGTGACTGAGATATATAAAAAAGCTCCTCTGGCTGAGAAATACGAACTGAAAGTGAACTAAACGACATTCCTGAAAATGACATTCCAAATAAAGGCACAGATAGAACAGAAGAAGAGGAGGAACATGCAGAGAAACAGAGAGAGGGAGTCAGAACGCTTTGTGCAACGGAGCAAAACTAGTCTGTGACAGTTCAGCAAAGGGCCGAGCCCGTGACTGCGGCCCAGCTACGCTTATCTCAGACACCGGGACGCCCCGGGACGCAGCAGGACGCCCCAGGACGCACCGGGACGCCCCGGGACGCCCCGGGACGCAGCAGGACGCACCGGGACGCACCAGGACATGTGACTAGCTAAGTGAAGTCCGTATGAGCGCTCGTGAGCGGAGCGTGACGGGGTGGAGATACATTCATGGCATTTACAGTGAGAGCTGGCACACGGCTGCTTCTGCTCTACGTCAAGTATCAGGTGATTATTGTCATGCCGATTTACACCAACTGTGACTGATGTGTGTGTTTTCCTTCATATTCACAGACGACATAACATTTCAAAAACCTCGTATCTCCAGAACAGCAGCTTTACAGGAGGAGGAAAAACCTTCTGAACTTTCAATGGAAGTCATGTTGGAGCATTTCTATTGGTCCGTTCATCATGAAATTCGGATACAGTATAAAACAACTGTGAAAACCTAAAAATGGAGATACAAGGTTTTATGACGACCACGTGATCTGCGCTGATGCACTGAATTCACCTGATTTAAATGTGCGCATCATTTCTTTCTACATTAATATTCCAAAAGATCATCAGCGGGAATCTCCAAGGTCTTCTAGATGTTCAGAGAAGATCTAACGAGGTCTGCAGTGGTTCAGGACTAGCCTCAGTCCACTATTCAGTTCTGCTGGACCCTAAATCAGAACACTGGCCAATCAGGATGGTTCTCTAAGCGGTATCTAGGCAGATTCAGCTAAACCACCTCAATGGTAGAACTGAAGGCTGTCAGATCAACCACCGACACAGTTACACCTCGAAGGGAGGCGGAGCTTAATTAGTGAGTCAGTGAAAAACAAGGGTGCAAAACTAGAATCAGCCAATAAGACTCCAGCAGCTGACTGTCTGCCAATGTATTATTTGGGTTCTGGCAGATCTGCTTCGCCTCCTACTTGCTCAGCAGCTCTTTAATTGATTTCATGTTAATTAAACAGCCGACTGATTATTCATGTAAGTGATGAAGGCGTCGGTCCGGCTGATTAAAGAGCAGATGATATTGTTGAGATTGGGATTTGGCTGCTAAAAGAAATTAGTTTTATGAGCTTCGGGTTTAAAGCATATTCAAAATGAACTCAGTAAAAATGTAAGAAATTGGTCAGTTTGGCCGTGAAGAAACTGCCACTGCAATTGGCCATAAAACCTCATGACTGGTGCATCACTAGAAAACAGCAGAAGTTCAGATTTGAAGCACTGGCCCATGTTTGCTGATGAACTGTCCCACTTTACCTGATTAATAAAATAATAAATAGTGGCTCAGTGTGGTCCAGAGGCCTTCATGAGGTCCAGAATTCAGTCCTGGATTTAAACACTGGTAGTTATCTGGACTGCTGATGTGAAGCAGATTGGCTACATCTCAGCATTTCTGAAAATCAGGACTGGAATCTGGATTCAAAGGCAGTTTAATCTGTAACAGAACCTAATGGTTCTAATAGTTCTAACTCAGAGTTCTGCTGACATGGATGAGGTGTATCTGATGAGGAGGATGACCCTGCATGATCAAACAGGTCAGTTCAGCGCTGCGCTTTTTCCAGTGTAAAGCAGTCGATCCTTTTCGCTAAGAGGCACCAGTTACCCTTTATGTCCTCGCAGGGGGGCGCCACTCGTCTGCTCTTCTGGGATTAAACTAAACTAAATCTACACATCTGTATGAAAAATAAACTTTGTCTTACTATTATTTATACACATCCTTCTTCAAAATAAAAGTTTCTTCTCCACGTCTGTTTCCAGTCAGTTTACACATCATTCCACATATGAACTGCTCTGTGCAAATGTGTGCACTCTACACACACTGTACACACACTCTACACACACTCTTCACTCAATTTGTGCTTCACGTGCAGCGCCGTGCGATTCACCTGCTCTGTGTGTTGGAGGATAAAGGGTTTTTCAGCTCTTAATGTTTGATTTAGAGAAATACAAGCAAAACACTGCAAAATGACCTCCTACAGGTTTCCTGGTATACGCAAATGACATCACTAAAACAGTGAATGTCTCTTCCATCTGTCAGAACTGATAAAGGAGACCAGGATATTTATAATCTGAATATTTATAATCAGAATATTTATAATCAGAATATTTATAATCTGAATATGCATAATCAGAATATGCATAATCAGAATATGTGAAATCAGAAAATGTGAAATCAGAAAATGTATAATCTGATTATGTATAATCTAAATATGCATTATGCCAAAATTTATAGTCTGAATATGCTTAATCAGAATATATATATTCTGGGACTACTTTATCACAGTAAGCTGAAGAACACTGGCTACTGTAGCTAGTATGATCAGAGTGCAAGCAAGTTAGTGCTCTACTTTTTCTAACATTAGTGAGTGACATCACAAAAACAGTGAAAAACTACAGAATATGTAGAATCTGGGACTACTTTATCACACGTTTCTCGCAGGTGGAGGTGGAGCTACTGTAGCTTGTGTGACTAGGATATTAGCTATCATGCTAACAGGTAATTAGCTCGGTGGCTTATTGGTCAGAGCACCTGGCTATAGATGACAGCGTTGTGGGTTTGATTGTATCACTGTGTGTGTATGTGTGTGTGTTTTGAGCCACCACTGCCCCTACTCTGTACTCTTTAGCCCACACTGGCTGCAGTGCTGCGCACGGTCGAGGCCTATAGGAGGTCATTTGTATGCAGTGCTACTGTACGCCTCAGAAAACACCAATATTTAAAAATCAGCTTGAAAATAGAAAGAAATGTTTTTTTAGGTAAATATTGAAGTATGTCTTTGAAGTGGTCAACTGACCCAAACATCCATTACCACCAGTGTTATTATACACTACTATACACTACACACACTACTCCTACTCACACTGTGGGACAGTGGTCTTATACCCTGTCAGGAGCCTCACACTGGTCCTCTGATTCTCTGACTATTCCTCTGGTAAACATGTGTGTGTGTGTGTGTGTTGGGGGGGGGGCGGTGGTTGTGGTCTGAGGGCTGAATTATGCTTCTGCGTCTGCGTGACGAACACACTCTCCTCCTGGCGTTTATTAAAGAGCTCTAGCTGCTGGGACACAACCGCTCCATCAGCTCGGTTGTTGCCTTGCCCACAGCAGAGACAGCACTGGCTGGTGAGGTGAGTGAGGAGAGACTTTTATTTTGAGCTTCAGATGTTCATGCAGGAGCACTCGCATGTCATATTAAAGTGTCCACTAGAGGGTGCTGCGTCTGCCCAATCAGAGGTGACTTGGACTGACCCGGACTGACCCGGACTTCAGCAGATACATCTGCAGAAATGCTCTCCTGGGACGTAAAGTCTCAATTATATGCAAAAGTTTGTGCACCCCTGGTCAGACTCAGGTTTTATTGCTTTCTGGTTTGTTTCACTGGAAAATAAAGTACACAGATAGAAACCGTGTCTGTGATGAGCAGGAAACTGCCTTATCTACCTTCCTGTGGAGGATTCACTTATTTACAATAAGAAAATCCCCAGCACATCTACTTCACACAGGGGGGCCCAAACTCTACTTCTAATAGTTAATAACCTAATTGCAGAAATTCATACTGATTTTAAACAATTTCATCCACTGAAAGTCTTCAACATGATTCACCAGTGGATGTGAATGCAGAAAAGCAGGCTGAATAATAATAAACATACAGAGAAATATTAGATATACTGACTAGATCTAAGACTATTTTAGCTGATGAGATTTAGTTTTTGCAGTTTGGGAGGTGTTACACATAAACACTGCAAAAATGATTTCTTAGAAGGTAAAACCCTCGAAAGTGTGGTTGAAGTATTTGATGTTTCTCATTTTGAGATTGTTGTTTATATTCTAAAATTATTTCTGAAATACTGAAAGTCATTTGCGTCTACTACCTTTATTTCACCGGCAGATTATTGTGCTTATTCCAAGCCGTATTCATCACCACAAGCTAAATGATGTTATTTCTTTAATAAAGCAAAATGATCTGCCAATAGAATATAAAAGAAGACCCTCTCAGTAGGTGAAATCGATGAAGAGTAACAGAAAGGTAAAAATAAGTAAATGATTCTTAATAACATTCCTCTATTAATCTAAAAATGAGCAGAAGTAGTAGATATGTAGACTCCACTTCTAATCACGTCACTGTTTCCAGTGCAGTGACTGGTTTCTAGGTTTCTGTGCAGCTCTACACAAACACAAGTCTGCAGAATTCAGCCCTCAGAGACGCTGCTGTTCAACCACATACCAGCGAGCGTACGGAAAGCCCTGTCCTGCCCAGCGCTCTGTAAGACCAGGGTCCAGTGGTGCAGCACTCCCTCCTGGTCTGGCTGTGTTCAGGTGGAGCTGCTCTGAAATGTAGTGCTGCTGTAGTGAGAGATCCAGTTTCCAGCTCCGCCCCTCATCCTCATGGTGATGAGTGTGTGTATGTGTGTGTGTGGGGTGTGTGTGTGTGTGTGTGTGTGTGTGTGTGGGTGAGACAGTACAGAATGGCATGAGCGTGAGTGGAAATGGTGGTGCAGTTCACTTCCTAGCCACACGGGGGCAGCAGTGCCCAGCGGTGTCTCTGCAGCAGAGCGGCTCTAATGCTTGATCTCCAGGATGGAGGGGTTGTGGTCCAGGATGGCCAGGATGATCTTGTCCATGTACTGCCTGAGACGGAAATTTATCTCCTCCTGTTCCTTCAAGGCTTCCACCAGCTGCACAACACAAACACAGGAACCCGGTTAAACACACACACACACACACACACACACACACACACACACACACACACACACATGTTATAAACAGCATTTCTCAACTCAATACGGCTGTGCTCACGCAGCAGGGAGAAGAACCTCAAATCTGATCTCGGTCATGTGACACAGGTGTGTTATCTGTGTGTCAGTGTGAATATGTCGCGGTCAGTTCCGATTTGGGTCACTTTTAATATGTGCTATTAAAATCTGACACATATCCGATACACGGCAATGCAGCTCAGTCTGATCAGCCGGATCGGACTTCATGCCGCTTCGACATCCAACTCCTCATAAAGGCGCACTGAGGAGCAGCGAGGGCAGGTCATGTGAATCACTGCTCCTGCGCTCCTGCATGTCAGCGTGAACTGTTCACACGAATGCTGGATATAGATCACATTAAATCATTCACTATAGAGCGTGAACAGCCCAAAAACATCAGATTTTAATAAAAAAAGAGTTGGGGGCATGTCAATGCTGCATCCAAACTTCATGAATTAAAACCGCAACAGCATCCAATATTTTTGACAATTTTGTTGGATAAATTGTTTTTTTATATAAATGAATTAATGTTTATTGATGTTTCCCTTTTTCTTTCCAATCTGGTTCTGCACATTAACCCACCATTAGGACTAGCACTGCTCCCTAAGAGGGTAAGGACTTAACACACGTCTCCTCCCATACACGTGCAGCCAGACACCACCACCGCTCTCTCAGACTGCGGCTCCTGCTGAAAACTCACAAACTCACGACCTCCGGCCCTCAGCGGCAGCGCATCAGACCACTGAGCCACTCGGAGCCCCAAGAATCCCGTTTTAACAAAATGCTACAATCAGCTTGTCTGAGAAAATGAAACTTTAAAAGGCAGCTGAACACTTCTGTATTCAGGTTCCTGAGTGTTGATTCTTTTATTCAGATGATTCCTGATTTTATTCCAAATCTTATTTCATATATATATTTTTTTGAGACTCATTTTTATTCCATTTTCTTTTAGACTGTTTTACATTCAGGACTTTATTTAGTTTCACTGAAACACTTTGAGCTGCTTTTTATGACCAAATTTTCTGTATAACAAGTTTATGTTTGTTATTATTGATATTGTTATTAGTATTATTATTGTTATTATTATTACTGTTATTATTATTATTAGATATTGCAGCTTTATTACCAAAGAATGTGATGCTAACAAATCACCCCACAGCCTCTAAAAATAAATCTTACTGAATGTAATGTTACTCATGTTGAGATTATTCTAAAACTATTAGGAGATTATTAAATGTATCTGTTCATATTTTAAGTCAGTTGGTTTGTTTGAATAAATAAACACAGAAATAATCAGAATATACTACTAATAATAATAATAATCAGAATATATAATGTCAGATGTATAAGCGAGGTGTCAGGTGATCTGACTCTGTGGCTCAGTCGCTGTTGGCAGTGCAGCAGTGTGTAGATGAACAGGGTGAATCTCTATTGGACGAGGAGGAGAGGAGGATAATCCCCAGGACCCCCTCTTCCCTCTGAGGAGCGACTCTCACCTCGTCTCTGGAGGCGTTGTCGATCTCGGCGGCGAGGGACTGGGCCTTGGTGTGGCAGGCGAACAGGTTTTTAGCCTCGTACAGACTGAGGCTCAGGATCTGCCCGTTCAGATCATCGTTCTGGTCCCGCAGCTTATGGTTCTCCTGTTACACACACACACACACACACACACACACACACAGATGTTCTGACAATCAGTGAAAATCTGTAAAACTGTAAATCCTATTTTCACTTTAATAAACAGCAGAGCAGCAAAAGTCCCGGCTGATATTAAAGAGCCGATATCAGGCAAAACTCCACACTACCTCTCCACTCGAGCGCAATACAGGGCAGCCAAATAGAGCACAGCACATTTACATACATCCGTCTTAAAGGCCCAGTGCCTTTAGTTCTGACCGATGGCGAGAGCTTCGAGGATTTTCCTAAAATCAATCACCCCGGATTACTCTGGAGGAAGGTGGCTTCAGTTTAGCTCCGCCCATTCATGCTGAAGTTATAAGGAGTGTTTCAGCCACAGACTGCTTTTCCTTCATACAGACGCTGGAAGAGGAAATGACAGATCTGGGATCTGTAATCTCATGTTATCCACCCCTGTCTAAGGTGTGTGTGTGTGTGTGTGTGTGTACCTGTCTGAGGCGTTTAACTTCGTGCTCCAGCTCAATCTCCCGCGTTTTGGCGTTAAACTCGGCCGAAGAGGTTCGCCCCCGGCCCGGTCGCTCCGTCTCCAGCTTAAACAGCTGCAGGTGCTCCAGCTCCCTCCGCAGGTCTTCTATCAACTGCACACACACACACAATGTATACTCCACCAATTAACACTAGAGCTCATGTACTTTATATGGACAAAAGTATTGGGACACCACTGCTTCTTCTGAAATCAAGGGTATTAAAGAGCTGATCCTGCTTCTGTAACTGTCTCTACTGTCCAGAGAAGAAGACTTTCTACTCTAGATTCTGGAGGAGCATTGCTGTGAGGTTTGGATGTTGGATGATGATGATCAACACCCCACCTCATCATCCCTAAAGTACTGGATGGAATTCCACCACCATCATTCCACTTCTTCCACTGCTTCACAGCTCCTCAATGCTGGGGGGCTTTATACCCCTCTAGTCCACGCCTGGCATTAGGCAGCATGGAGCTAATAGGGTCATGATGTTGATCTAATCCAGAGAGTCCTATTCTATTGGCAGTACTTCTTCTCTACAGGGACTAGACAAGCTGTGTGTGTGCATTTGTAAAGAAAACAAACGTCAGTGTATGTGTGTGTGTGTGCATTACCTCCTGCATGGCTTCTCGTTCTTTCTGGAACTCATGGCGGTTCTGCCACAGTTTGTCCATCATCTTCCTGTACAGGTCCATCTCATCCTTCAGACGCAGGCTGGTGTCCTCCAGCTTATCTGTCATACGCTGCTTCTCCTGCACACACACACACACACTGTTATTTTCTTAGCACTTCATAGACTGAACTGAGCTCATCAGTAGGTCACATGTTCGATCCGTGGTGATGCCACAGTCATCTGTCAGTGAGGGAGTCCCAGAGAGTATAACTGTCCTCCCTCTCTCTCTCTCTCTCATGCGCGCTTTCTCTCTCTCTCAGCACTGGTAGCATGACGTGATGAGGGGGTTCTAGATGGGGGGGGGGGGGGGTGGCAATGATAGTCTTTAATTTTATGCTTCTATCATTATGGGGACACAGAGACCCCAGATTGAGAGTAAAACATACATAGAGTGTATGAAATCTGAAGAGCTGTTATCTCTCTCTCTCTCTCTCTCTCTCTCTCTCTCTCTCTCTCTCTCTCTCTCTCTCTCTCTCTCTCTCTCTCTCTCTCTCTCTCTCTCTCTCTCTCTCTCTCTCTCTCTCTCTCTCTCTCTCTCTCTCTCTCTCTCTCTCTCTCTCTCGTTGTGGAGGTGACCCAGTTTCAGGCTGAAGCTGAGGCTCGTTGCTCTGCAGTGTTCCTTTTTGTTACTCTGCATTTAGGAGATCAAAGTCTCTGCAGTACTGAAGAGCTAATCCCTCACACACACCCTATCTCTCACACTCACACACACACACACTCATTACACTGGATAATGCAGTAGGCTCAGTAGTTAGGATTCACAGCTTGGCTCCACAGAGACAACACACAAACACTTCAACACACTCCGATACTCCACTGTGTGTGTGTGTGTGTGTGTGTGTATGTAGGAGGAAGTGTGTGTTTTTCAGATGACTGTACTTTTAATGATGCCTTTAGACAAAAAATGAGAAAGGAGAGGAGGAGGATGATGATGGTCACTGTGATGAGAATGATTGTTATGATTATTGTGATGGTGGTGATGATGATTATGATGGTGCATGTGATAATGGTGATTATGATCATCCTAACAGTGATTGTGATAATGGTGAGTCTGATGCTGTTGATGATACTAAAGATCATTGTGTTAATGGTGGTGATGAATTCTGTGATGGTTATGACAGGGGTGATGGATGACTGTGATAGGGATTGCAATGATGGTGATTATTTTAATGATGATGGTGATGGTGATTGTGATGGTGGTGACTGTGATGCATATTGATGGTAATAACTGATGAGGATGATGGTAGAAGTGGTCATTTTTTATGTGATGGTGATGATAGTGTTGATGGTGGTGGTTAAGTGATGAAGATGAGGGTGTGTTACTCACCTGATCCAGTTTTTCAGTCTGAGATTTCAGTCTGCAAACGTTCACCTTCATCTCTGCGTTCTCCTCTTCCAGCTGCTGCACCCTAAGACACCACAGATCATTACAGACCATCACTGACCATCACTGATCATCACTGACCAGCACTGACCATCACAGACCAGCACTGAGCATCACAGACCAGCACTGAACATCACAGATGTCATGGGACAATACACACCGACTGGGGTCAAACACCAGGTCACTGATGATCATGGTGCTTTACCTCCAAATAATGTAGTCCTGACCTCTACACTGATTGGACAGTTTATTAGGTAGCTCGCCATTAGTGTAGTATTAACTATGCAATTTCTGAGATGTGTGTGTGTGTGTGTGTGTACTGTAGAGTGTGTGTGTGTGTGTGTGTGTGTGTGGTACCTGTTACTCAGCAGCTCTATCTCAGTGCTTTTATCTCTCTCCATTTTGCTGTAAACTTCTCGATGCCTCTTCAGCTCCTCCTCCAAACTCTGCTCCGCCCTCGTCTCCTGGTCTTTAATCTGCTCCTCCAGCTCATGCACTCTGACACACACACACACACACCTCCATCAGTACTGTACAGCGCACAGGGATGTGTATGTCTAGACTAGTTTTAATCTCACCCTTTATCACGCTGGATAAACCCCTCATTAAAAGCAGCTCAGCTAAACTGGGGAAAGCAAAGCTCCCACGCTCCTCCACTCTACACTAACAGAACATCTTAAAGTTTCTGTTTTGGAGCTAAAATAAAGCAATACGAATCAGGAGGTCCTGTGTGTGACCGGACCTAAAACAGAGCAAACCTGCTATTAATGAGAAGAAGAATCCCAATAAAGGTCCTAATCATTCCTAATCCTGCTCATTTAGACTTCATTACTGCTGCCCAGCCAACACGGACGACAGGAACACAGCGCCTTCTCCAGCCTCTTCAATCAGGTTTTAATATTTGATCTAGAACATGGAGCAGCATTTCATGAGGAAGTGATCAGATTTTAGTGAGCAGTAGTAAGTGTTGAGATGCAATTCCGAGTAAAACAGCATCTTGCTCCCTACATAGTGCACTACACAGGCCTTAATATAACAGCATAATATGCCTAATAAAAAGGCTTTTGAGATGCAGTCACATGTTCTCACATTACGCTGGATCACACACACGATAGATCTGCTATTAGCTACAGAGCATCACTCAATCCTTTACATTCTTAGTCTCTAAACACCTCCACACAGCCTGCAACTGTTATATATATTTATATGTGTGTGTGTGTGTGTGTGAATCTGGTCTGTTATTGTTGTATCCTACCTTTCTTTCTATGTTTGTAAAGTCTAATCATTTTTAATTACTGCTAAACTACTGTTTGTTTTATATAGTTGACAAGGCAAGACAACCACATTGACCATTAGTGACGGACACAGATGGAATTCCATCCATGCAGTCAACACACACACACCAGTGAAACACACACAGTGGACAGTGAGCACACATGCCCAGAGCAGTGGGCAGCCATTGCTGCGGTGCCTGGGGAGCAGAGAGGGTAAAGGGTCTTGCTTAAGGGCCCAACAGTGACAGTTTGCCAAGCCTGGGTATCAAACACACAACCCTGTCATCAATAGCCCGGAGCTCTAACCGCTGAGCACCACTGCCCCAATTTAATTTGAGTTGTTCACTCTTTTGTGTATTTATATATTATCCATGTTTTTGTTTTTTACATTTTATTATTTTTACTCTTTTAATGAGTCTCTACTCTTGGACTGAACTATTAATAATGTGTCTTATTTCACTGATCTCTTACTGGTCTACTGACGTACTGACTGTCTTTCATTTTCTAATCCATGTATCATTTCAGCTGCACTGTAAATTTAAATAAATGTTATTGATGAGTATAAGTGTGTGTGTGTGTGTGTGTGTGTGTGTGTAAAGGTACCTGTGGACGAGCTGTGTGTTTTCTTGTTTGAGTTTGGACTTCAGGTCCCCGTTGGCTAGACTGTCGTTCTCCAGCTCCGACACCTTCTTCTCCAGGTAACTCACCTGAAGAACACATCCACATCACATCACACCAAATCACATCACATCACACCAAATCACATCACACCAAATCACATCACATCACACCAAATCACATCACATTAACTCACATCACATCAAATCAAACACAATCAAATCACATCACATCACATCAAAACTACATATATATGAAATATGTATATATATATATTTCTGTGAAGATCCACTAATGGTCGGAGTGTCTCTCAGTACCTTCTCCGTGATGTCGATGTCGCAGGAGTCAATGCTGTCTCTGAACAGGTCCTCTGTACTTCCCTGACTACTGCTGAAGTTACTGTGGTGGAAGAGCTGACTGTGGGACAGACGGACAGAGAGAGACTCAGAGCCAGACAGACTTCAAAGATGGATAAACCATTAGACAGCATGCAGGATGAATCGAGACTATTTCAGACTATTCAAGATGATCTAAAACCAGATTCAGGATTCCTGGACTACATTTAGCTGACCCTCTCTCACCCAGAGCGACTACCAAGATTATAAGGTATTACAGAGGTGGGCCAATGTAGCGTAGCGCAGCACAGTCACCCAGACTGGGAATCGAACCCCAGTCTCCCACATGGTGTGGTAGCTCACTGGCAGATAGTGGTGTTCTCTGTTGCACCACACCAACCATCCTTCTAGACTATTCTAGATTATGTGATGGTATTTAAGACTATTTACGACTGTTCAAGACCATCTGAGATGATCTGATTCAGATTCGTTCCAGATTCAGGATTCAATGATACAAGACCATTCGTTTTAAGACCCTTCAGGGCTATTTGAGGCTATTTGATGCCCTACTCAGACTATTCAAGAGAAACCTGATATGACTGATGACTATTCAATACAATCCGAGACTATTTAGGATTATTTTAGATGATTTAAAGCCAATGAAAACCGCTCAAGACCACAGAAGTCACCATGGAGACCACGGAAGACTATGTGACACTATTCACCATACTTTGAGGCAGTTTGAGACGTTTATTAAAAAATATTAGAGCCCACAGCTGCACACCCTCCTACCACTGCTACCTGTCTAATGACCATGTTTACACCTAAACTGACTCTTAACTCTCTGCACTATAATATCACCACTATTAACTATCCTTCCTCTCATTACTCTGACCATCACTGCCATGACTATATTAAGTTCTACTACACCATGATTATTATATTATGATCAGAGCAGTTCAACAGTTTAGATGGTTGGTGACTTATAACTAATAAATAGTTCTGATCAGAGTCGCCTGCATGGTGGTCTTTGGCTGCTCACTGGGGGTCTTATATTGTTGATTTCTCGTCTTTTTACTAATTATTGATTGTGTAAATCAACAGTTATGAAAAGCTATAAAAATAATTTAATCTAATTTTTATTAGATTAGATTTAAAGACTAATTAAGACTATTCTCAGACCGCTCAAGACCATTTGAGACACTTGAGACTATTCCAGGCTATTCGTGACTATTTATGATCATATATGATTGTCTGAGACCACTGAGACCATCTGAGACTACTTAAAATAAGTTGAACTGAATTCTGGCCTCATTTGGTTCATCAATAATCTGAAGACCCTTTAGATGTGAAATCCTTCATCCTTGGTAATATGTCTGATCTGACATTAGAGGAGGCAGATGGGTACTTACCGCCCGAAGGCAGTGCTGGAGATCTTTCTGTTTGGGCTGAAAAACAGAAGAAGAAGCAGAAGAGATGAACAGACAGCGGACGATGAGCATGCTGTGAACGACGCTCTGAGAGAGTCTCTCAGAACCTTCAGCAGATGCTTTCCCTCATCTACTCTTTAACGAAGGCAAACACCTGCTCTTTAAAACAGCTGGATTCAGTTTCAGCACCTGCTCACGCTCACAGCCTATCTAGAACCCCCAGAAGGACTAGAGTGGCGTTTATTTTCTCACAGTCTATCTAGAACATCCAGAAGGACTAGAGTGATGTTCACCGCTCACACTCACAGAACCCACAGAACAGGATGGCCAGTCTCAGTTACTGCTCGTCCACTCGGTGCCGCTGTGTGCTCTTTGGGTCCAAAAGAACACCACGGCGGTTCGACCCAGAATCAAACCACACAGGGTCTGGTAGTCATGCCAGCAGGTCAGTGCCCCCTGCTGGCCATGCTGCAGCACTGCAGTGGGGATTACAGGTGACCCGAACGCTGTGAGGATTATCAGTTAAAATAGAGCGGCACTAATTATACACACGGGAGCGGGGTGGGTGTTTGGGGGGGGGGGGGGGGGGGGGGGCACAGTGTTTACATAACACCCAGTGTCACACTTTAAACTCCTTTAGCTATTACATCACACACACACACACACGTCTCAGCTCACACACTCACGTCCTCTATCTAACTCTGCCAGCACTGTCCTGACATAACACAATATACACACACACACACACACACACATACACGCACTAACAGCATCAAAGGCAGGGAAGATGAGGACAGATACAAATGGACACACGTGCATGCAAACACACACACACACACACACACACACACACACACACAGGGTCAGTTTGACTTTTCAATGTATCATTAAATCTTAGAACTGAAGAACCCACATTTAAACTGATTTGAACTGATATAAGTTTAATTGAATTTGACTGTTCTGAATTGATCTAAACTGGTTTGATGGTTTTGGGTTTATTTGAGATGACAATGTATTTACATTGCAAAATAATTTACATATAAAAGAACTGATTGAACTGATCTGAATTCATTTATTTGATTTTTATAACAGAGTTGACTGATTTGATTCAATATAGAATTATGATGATGCCTATATTTTGGGAAACTGTGCGATGTTCATTATATCCTAAACTATTTTCACAGAAAGCAGACTAGAATGGCTGAGTTATTGCCAGGATTTAGGAGTAAGGAATGTATGCCTAGAACCTCCATCAGTACTGGCACTTACACACAGTATCGGTATCGGCAATACAGAGCGCCGATACCATGAAGCTCACTGATGCTGTCCTTTTTTTTAACAATAAAATATTGGTTTGCAGACTTTATAAAACAACCAGTGAACAGTCAGTCTTTAATAGTTATTACCGTTAAACAGTTCTAAAACCAAAAGCTGAAGAGTTTAAGCAGCTTGTTTTAAAGGCACACGCTGAAGTTTAGTATCTTAATTACACAGAGACGTGTTCTTATAATGAAATGTGAATTTTAAACACTAAATAAAAAGCTGTTTTAGCTTAGTCAGATTATGCTTCCCTACTTGCTTCCTGCACTGTGGCGACTGAAGCTCTGAAGCTTTTCAGATGTGCAGCTACTCAACCAGTACATGCTGTTCTTTTTAAGTAGCATCAGGATTTATAGCCGCCTATCAAGTGTTTAAGGCAGAGTTGGTTTCGGTATCGGTACTCAGTATCAAGTCAAGTCAAGTCAAGTCAAGTGGGTTTATTGTCATTTCAACTACATACAGAGTACACAGTGAAACGAAACAACGTTCCTCCAGGACCATGGTGCAACATAGACAGTGCATACAAGACACAAGTGCAACACAAACAAACAAGTGCGGACAGACAACACAACACAGTACAGACAGAGGATAATAAATAATGACTGTAGTGTGCAAGTTGTGCAATGTGCAATAAATAGAGTCCAGTGAGGTAGTAGAGTTATTAGTGCAAATGCTTGTGCAAAAAATGCTTCCCATGTTATCTGGGGTAAATGGTTGGAAAGAGAGAGAGAGGGAGAGTGTACATGTACCAGTATCGGCAGATACTTGAAAATCTGGTAACGGTATCGTAAAGGGAAAAGTGGTATCGGTGCATCCCTAATTCATCAATTGATGTAGATGATCCACAACCAGCACTGCTCACAGCGGACCACATACACACACACTCAAACTACACACACATGTTCAGGGAATAGAGATCCCTCAATGTACAAATACAATGTGCAATGCCTCCCCCCACACACACACACGTGCAATTAAGAGTCATTTGTAAATAATCTGTAAATAATCTGTAAATAATAGTTATTGCTTTTTTACTTCTATTATTTATATTGTGTTTATGGTGGTAGTTTATCTACGTTTTTGCATCTGAGTGTCTTGCTATCCCTTTCTGTTGACACTGAGAATTTCCCCACAGTGGGACTAATAAGGGATTATCTTACCTGATCTTCTGTGAATTGGTTTGATAGATTTGAATTCATCTAAACTGATTTGACTGCTCTGGGTTTATTTGAGTTGACCTAATGTATTTGAACGTAAGTGAACTGATTTGAGTGAAATGATCTGAATTCATTAGTCTGTTTGGGTTCAGTTCAGAATTATTCTGCACTTTTAAACTGTGGGAAATACAATTAATATAAATATAATTCTAAACACACGGAGCAGAGCTGAACACAGCAGCAGCCTGAGCGCAGACCATGTTCTAGATAACATAACAAGTCAGAACCCACACAATCACATCCACTAGAGGTTACCGAACTCAACTGCTCTGTGTATCTGGACAGAGCTGAGTCCGCAGTGCAGTGTGTGTCCGGCTGTGTGTGTGTGTCGGGGGTGGGGGGGGATTAATGATGGGCAGACGCAGGATTTACCCTGATCCCACTTCCCTGTCACCTCAACACCCGCCGGACAGGAAGTGACACCACTTTGGCTCCCATACCAGCGTGCATGAGGGCGGAATTTGAACAAACTGAGGCTGAAAATCCTCTGCAGCTCCATCACCTCCACAAACATCTCCTTTAAGGATGGATGTTCCAGCTAACCCCCCCTGCCCCACTCCCCCCCCCTCATCCTGCCTCCTCTCCACCCACTCCAGCATGTGTGCTGGGCTAATTTTAGTCTCAGTGTCTTTTACTGAAAGATCCCCCTAAAGCCTTTGACGGATACGGTGTTGCCATGGAGACGGAGACCCTCCCCCAGATGAAGGCTCAGAGTGGGGTGATTAAAGAGAATCATCAAAATAGATCCGGCTTAGAGCGGGGGTGCCGTCGCGCCGCGACTTCAAATGACTTACAGACTCGGAGAGGAGAGAAACCACCACCTCCCTTATACAGGACTGTCCTGGTGGACCACTCCGTGGTCAGAGAGCACGATAATCACCACAGCACAGACTACAGTGAGACAGACAACACTGCATTTGAAGCACTGAATAACCTACACTACATGTCCAAATATTTGTGGGCAGCTCTTCTAATGAATGCATTCAGCTACTTTAAGCTGCACCCATTGCTGACACAGATGTGCAAATGCTCACATACAGCTAGTCTAGTCCCTGTAGAGAAGAAGTACTGCCAATAGAATAGGACCCTCTGGAGCAGATCAACATCATGACCCTATTGGCTCCATGCTGCCTAATAATGCCAGGCGTGGACTAGAGGGGTATAAAGCCCCCCAGCATTGAGTAGCTGTGGAGCAGTGGAGGAGCTGTGTTCTCTGGAATGATGGTGGAGGAGCTCCATCCAGTACTTTTGGGATGAGTTGGGGAGTTGGAGATGATAAAGTTGGGTGTTGATCATCATCATCTAACATTCTGATCTCACTCTTGCTTTTGTCGCTAAATGCAATCAAAGCTTCACAGCAATGCTTATTCTCAAAAATCTAGAAGAAACCTTTGACAGTAGAGACAGTTACTCTAACAGCTGGATCAGCTCGTTTTAAAGAAATGATAAATGAGCAGGTGTCCCAATACTTCTGTCCATTTTGTGTAGCTCAGTTTGGTGGGAGAAATGATAAGATATGTATTAATTTAACTAATGCTGATGCTCCACTGACTGAACTGAACAGGGAGAAGGGCGTCTCCGTCATTCCCACTCCGGGCCGGAGCGCTGCTGCTACTGCACTATGAAGCTTTGGTGGTGGAGCTGCAGGAGGAGAACCTCTCTCCAGAGCTGCTGTGTAACGCTGCAGAACCCATAGAGTCATATTAGTGTAGAATCCTGTAGTGTTACTCTACCACCTCAGAGCACATGCTGCTCTACCTTCAGATCAAGCTTCTGCAGATCTCACACTGTCCAGAAATGCAGGTGTACAGCTGTCCATGAGGGGGCACTCAAAGCCTGATCTGTATTTACTGCAGTGGAGTAAAAGTGTATTGCACTCTCCACCACCAATTCTGACATAATACAGTTTATCCAGTGCAGCAGTGTGGTGTTCTGTAGTCAGTGCTCTCATATGGCCTCACCTGTTAGCCTTTAGGTTCTTTAGCCGGGCCTCCAGGTCATTCAGCAGGTTGACCTTTTTACAGCACTGAGAACAGTACACGTCCAGCAGCTCGCTGTTGTAGAGGTGCCTGATCTTCTGAGGCGTCTGACCGGCACTGTAGACAAAACAGCAGAGGCGGGGATTACACACCGGCCACTTTATTGGAAACCCCTCTCCTGTCCGGGGAGGGGCTAGTAAACTAATCAGCAACAGATGGAGATACTGTCTGTAACTGTACAGCATTTGAGTGGTAGGTGTTGCTAATAAAGTGGCCAGTGAGTGAAACCAACATGTAGTGTGAAGGTATGTTTAGGCAGTGGCACGTTTGCACATAGTACACAGTAGTGATGTACAGTATATCCAATAACAGCAACATGTCCAGCTTATCTACTGTCCAGCTCATTTACACCGTCCATCACCTGGAGGGCAGTGAGGAGCCGAGGTCAGAGAACCCGTTGGTTCGTGTGTCGTCGTCCGGACAGGGGCTGCTGGGAGTAAAATCCACATCCTCTCCCTCCCCATAATCCTCAAACTGTTCCTCAGCCGAAATCACAGAGGCAGTGGCCGACGGGACGAGCTGGCAGGAGCTGCAGAAACATAACAGGACTGTTCAGTGCTGATCTACAACCAGCTCCTGCTGTTCTCTTAAAGCGAGAGTCTGTCCAGAAGAAAACGCTCATTTACACGTTTCACCCAAACGTTAAAAAGGTTCAGAAGTAATGGGAGCCTACAATCAGTGCTAATACGTGGGATATAGCCTTCATTACTTGTTAGCTACATTAGCCTTGAAGCGCCAGTGCTAATTGGTGATTATAAGCTTCCACCGCTTGTTAGCTATGTTAGCCTTGTAGCGCCAGTGCTAATTGGTGGGATATAAGCTGCGTGATGTTGACCATGCTGGCACTGACTGTGTAACCACTCTGCCACTTCAGTACTGACTTGTTTCCGGGTAGAAACAGTCCTCCAAGTCCTTCCTCTTTGTCGTCATGCCGACCCCCTTCAGACGTCTCGGATGCCGCTCCGCTGTCCATGTCGGACTCGTGTGTGTCCCGCCCGGTCGGACTCTCACCTGGGTACAGCGGGCACTCCGGGTATGGCTCGGTGCACATGATGAGAGGAGGGCCGAGCCCAGCCGAGCCGTGCTGCAACACACACAGTTCACACCCAGAATGAATTAATACACACATCCAGTATGAATTAATGCACACATCCAGTATGAATTAATACACTCATTCAGTATGAATTAATACACACACTCAGTATGAATTAATACACTCATCCAGTATGAATTAATGCACACATCCAGTATGAATTAATACACTCATCCAGTATGAATTAATACACACACCCAGAATGAATTAATACACTCATCCAGTATGAATTAATGCACACATCCAGTATGAATTAATACACTCATCCAGTATGAATTAATACACACACCCAGAATGAATTAATACACACATCCAGTATGAATTAATGCACACATCCAGTATGAATTAATACACTCATTCAGTATGAATTAATACACACACTCAGTATGAATTAATACACACATTCAGTATGAATTAATACACTCATCCAGTATGAATAAATAAACACAGCTATACACATTCAGTATACATAATATATGCATATTTTACTCTACTGATTTATTATACACACTCCTTATGAACTGATACACAAGTTCAGTATCTACAACAAACACACTCCGTATCCACAACACACTCATTTCACACCTGTACAGAATCCCCTGCTGCTGCTTAACTCTTATATCTCATGGTAATACACACACACACACATACACATACACACACATACACACACACACACACACACACATACACACACAGTGATCTGTTGAGATCTCTAGCTCTACAGTCTTGAGAGTTGGTGGAATAAAGAAAACACATCCAGTAAGCGGTGGTTCTGCGGTTCTGTGGTTCTGCGGTTCTGTGGTTCTGCAAACGGAAACTCCTTGTTGGTGAGAGCGGGTCAAAAGAGGATGGTCAGACCGGTTGGAGCTGACAGAAAGGCTACAATAGCTCAGAGAACCACTCTGTACAGCTGTGGAGAGCAGAATGAACAGCACCTCCAACCTTGTGGAAGGTGGATGAGCTACAGCAGCAGAAGATCCCGCCGGGTTCCTCTTCTGTCCGCCAAGAACAGAAAGCTGAGGCTGCAGAGGCTCTGCACAGGCTCACCCTCGCTGCACAGCTGAGGACTGGAGAGACCAATCCCGGTCTGCTGAGTCCGGAGTTCTGCTGAGGAACACCGATGGCAGGGTCAGAATCCGGCTCCTACAGCACGAGTCCATGAACCCAACCGGCCTGGTGTGAGCAGTGCAGGCTGGTGGAGGTGGTGTAAAGGTGGAGTAGGGGTGTGGGAATAGTTTCTTGGTAAACGTTGGGCCTCCACAGACTGATTGAGCAGCGTAGCTGACCATGTTCCTCTCTTCATGACCACAGTTCCCCATCTTCTAACGGCCACTTCCAGCATGATGATGATGCACCAAGTCACAAAGCAGAAGTCTCTCAAACTGGGTTCATCACCATGACGATGAGTTCAGGGTTCTTCAGTGCTGGCTCCTCCCAGTCCCCAGACCTGAATCCAGTACCTCTGGGATATGGTAGAACAGGTGCTCCTGAAAGATTTGCAGGGCGTACATGATGCAATCATGCCAACATGGACCAGAACCTCAAAGGAATGTTCTCAGCATCATGTGGAATCCATGTCTCTATGATGTGAGGCTGGTAGGCCCCACCCAGCACTAGCACTGTTCGCCCCAGCTGCTGGAATGTCATCTGGAATGCTGAGAATATGAGCGTGTGTGAAGTGGACAGCGGTTACATAACCCTCTCACACAAAGGTCATTCAGAAACAGTTCCACGGAAACGTCTCAGCAGAGAGAAGCATTTGCATCCCTCAACCCAGAACAAACCCAGAGCACAGCGCTAAGTAGCCGTTAGCTTATCTGCTCAAAATTCAAATCACACTTCAATAGCGGGAGGATACGGGATCTGAGTCGCCACTCTCATTTGCATAAGCACTGATCAGTCCAGAGCAGAGGTGGAATTTCATCTTTCAGCTCTATGTATTGAACTACAGTATATAAACACACGGGACATATTATCTTCACATATACACACATACATACATGTAATCATGATTATATGCATTATATACCCAGTCAGATCAGAATATTATGACCACCTATCCAATAGTGGGAATGGCCACCCTTGGCTCGGACGTGGACTGTAACGTTCTAGAACATCCTACAAAGTCAGCAGTTTCTGAGATGCTACCACCCGTTGCCCACTGTCACAGTCATATCAGAACATTATGACCACCCCTGGTTTAGAATGAACTCGGCCCAGGACGTCACAGATGCTGCACATAGAAAAAAGCGAGCAAACGGGCGGTAGCGATGAGAGTAGGGTACCGGGTGAAAGGTGGTAGCATCTCGGAAACCACTAAACCTGGTGGGATGTTCTAGAACCACTGAAGTGAAGGTTTAGAGATTGATGCTGGAGGGGAATGACGGGGGTACAGAGCAATTGACACTCCAATGCAGAGGAGCTGACCTCTATAATGAACACCTCCCATCACCCTGATTCAGCCCACACACCCGACATCTCACTAGGGTCATCCCAGTCAAGGTAGGTGTTCTCCACTGTCAGGCAGGTGGTCATAATGTTCTGATGTGACTGCGTATATGTATGTACCTACATATAATATGTAATAACATGTAAACATGTAATAATAATATGTCCCATGTGTATTATGCATATATATATACATATATATATAGATAGATAGATCGATAGATAGATAAATATCTATATGTAATAATTACACATATAGATGTCACACACACACACACACACACTCACACTCTAATAAATGATCCAGTCTAGATGCTGAGCGCGTCTCGAGAGCAGAGGGAGGATGAGCTGCTGTGGGAACCTCTCACAACAAAACAGTAAAGATTTACACACCAACAGAACGTCTCTGGACCAAAGTCACACCCTCCTCTACTGCCACACACACACACACAGGAGAGAGGCGGGGTAAGGTAGTTAAAGAGCCCGTATCCCACACTGTCCTATGTGTACGAGTAAACGGGTAAGTGGGCGGGGCTCAGCAGATCACTGGAGAAGATCTGGAGCTCCAGTCAAGTAAACATGATGACAGACATCAGCCTAAAACTCCAACAGCTGGACTGTACTCATAAGCCCAGTCTGTGGGGGTCTGTGGAGATGTCGGAGACCCCTCTGAATTTGGAGGTGAAGCATTAGCAGATGAAGACTGTAAAGAGCTATAGCTGTAGATAAACATCTGAGTGCTCTTCAGACGGAGGAGGAGCTTCAGGAACCTGCTAAGATCTGTTCCTGATCAGCACTGTCTAACCGCTGACCCCACCCAGCTGCATCTCCGAGTGTGCTCCACAGCTGGGCAGGACTGTGGATCTAACTGAGCTTCATCACACCCGCCCACCCCCCCTCTCCTTTCTCTCTCTCTCTCTCTCGTGCTTTTCCAATTTTCTCCAGGGTTGGTGTTAAAACCCTCCATTAGCTGATAAGACACTCCAGTTTGTGTGTGTTTGTGTGTGTGTGTGTGAAGGGTCATTGTCTCTCACATTCACACTCCACTAAGCGGGTTACACATTTTTTTTCTGCACCAGTGGACAAAATAACGGAAACCATCCTAGGAAACCTTCAGGCACTGGTACCCACAGCAGCTCTGTTCTCCTGCTGCTCCAGAGTTCCTCCTCTAATCAAGGCTACTGCAGGTACAGCCTCTACACTTCTGGGAAGGCTTTACACTAAATGTTGGTTGCTGTGAGGAGGATTTGATTGCATACAGCCCCCTGAGAGTGAATGCATCTGTGAGGTGAGGTTCTGATGTTAGATGATTAGTTCTGACACTTCAGCTCATCTCAAAGGTACTGGATGGAGCTCCACCATCACTCCAGAGAACCCCACTGCTCAATGCTAGGGGGCTTTATACCCCTCCTACACTCTGCGTTAGGCACAGCGTCAAGTTCTATTGGTCAGAGCTTTTCTATGGAGATTATACAGCTGTGTGTTCTGGTTCATTCAGTTCGATCTGATTATTGTAATATAATTTAGAATTATTACTGAACATCAAATACACCAACCTGAAGAACCAATAAACACACGACTGATTATAATATTCCCATATTAGTACACTTTCACACACTTTTTACACCTCTAATATCAACACGACAACAGTCTATGACACACACACACACACACACACTCAGACACTTTTAACCTGGATACACCCTCCCCCCTGAGAAAGCCGTCTGAACTGTCTGGAATTTACCATCTATTAAAGGTAAAAGGATAAAGGATAAAGGTGCACGTATTCGTCACTGTACAGTGTGGACTGTACAGCGAAATGTGTCCTCCGCATTTAACCCATCTGGTAGTGAACACACACTCACACACACACACGTGTTAGGGGCAGTGAGTACACACACACACCCAGAGCGGTGGGCAGCCAACTCCAGCGCCCAGGGAGCAGAGAGGGTAAAGGGCCTTGCTCAAGGGCCCAACAGTGGCAGCTTGCCGAGCCCGGGAATCGAACCCACAACCCTGTTATCGATATCCCGGCGCTCTAACCGCTGAGCCACCACTGCCCCCTTTTTATTATTTTATTATTATTATTTACACTCAGACCATTCACACAGACACACGCCCTCTACCATACCCAGTCCCACTGAGTCCTACTCTACCATACCCAGTCCCACTGAGTCCTACTCTACCATACCCAGTCCCACTGTACCATACCCAGTCCTACTGTATCATACCCAGTCCTACTCTACCATACCCAGTCCCACTGTACCATACCCAGTCCTACTGTATCATACCCAGTCCTACTGTATCATACCCAGTCCTACTCTACCATACCCAGTTCCCACTGTACCATACCCAGTCCTACTGTACCATACCAAGTCCCACTGTACCATACCAAGTCCCACTGTACCATACCCAGTCCCACTGTACCATACCCAGTCCTACTCTATCATACCCAGTCCTACTCTACCATACCCAGTCCCACTGTACCATACCCAGTCCCACTGTACCATACCAAGTTCCACTGTACCATACCCAGTCCCACTGTATCATACCCAGTCCTACTGTACCATACCCAGTCCTACTCTACCATACCCAGTCCTACTGTACCATACCCAGTTCCCACTGTACCATACCCAGTCCCACTGTACCATACCCAGTCCTACTCTACCATACCCAGTCCCACTGTATCATACCCAGTCCTACTCTACCATACCCAGTCCCACTGTACCATACCCAGTCCTACTCTATCATACCCAGTCCTACTCTACCATACCCAGTCCCACTGTATCATACCCAGTCCTACTCTACCATACCCAGTCCCACTGTACCATACCCAGTCCTACTCTATCATACCCAGTCCTACTGTACCATACCCAGTTCCCACTGTACCATACCCAGTCCCACTGTACCATACCCAGTCCCACTGTACCATACCAAGTCCCACTGTACCATACCCAGTCCCACTGTACCACACCCAGTCCCACTGTACCATACCAAGTCCCACTGTACCATACCCAGTCCCACTG
>NC_132889.1:39259714-39262214 GCF_030463535.1 Salminus brasiliensis | reverse complement strand
CACAGTGTGTGTGTGTGTGTGTGTGTGTGTGTGTGTGTGTGTGTGTGTGAGCAGCTGCTCTGCTCTCCACCTGCATGGCCTCTGGAGACACACAGAGTCTTACGAAACTGAACAGCAGGTTTTACACAGACACACACGCACACACACGCACACACGCACACACACACACACACACACACAAATTAGCACTTGAGCTACGAGGCTAATGTAGCTAGGGTCAGTGCTGGCTCAGTGTTTGAGCATCACAGGGTTGTGGTTCGATACCCAGGCTCAGAAAGCTCTCCGTGGCCTTCTACACTTTCCCATGTCTTCCAAAGAGCAATTAACCTCCCCTCCAGACTTAAAGCACAGCGTCTTCTGCCCGCTGCATTGCTCTGACCGTGAAATAGAAATATAATGGAGATGACAAAGCAGTTAGTCCTGCATGGATTCTCTGCTGGCCACGCAATAACCGGAGCCGGCACATGAAATCATACTGATCAACGTCTTCAGCTGTCAGGACCATAAATAAGGAGCTACACCGGCTCAGACCGGCCGCATTCAGGCAATCATGCTCTGATTAGAAAACGCACTGGTTTCTAATAACTCTCCTAATCCTGATCCGAAATGTATACAGAACACACTAATCCCAGTCCTGGAGTGCTGTCCTTTATGTAACTCCACTGATCCCAAGCCTAAACTGCTTCTACTCATCCAGCTACTGTCCCAAAGTCTAACTCCTCAAGCACTTTTCAAAATCCAACACTCCTAATCCTAGACTAATTCTCCAAGCAACTCCAAAAGTTTCTACTCACTTGTTCCCAAATCCAAAACCTCTAATTATAGATATAGATATCAAACTAAACACGGCTCAGATCAGTCCTACAGTATTTCTTCCTGAACGCAATGCTCCTAATCCCAATCCTAGACTGTCTTTCCAAATCGAGCACTTCCCAAATCACAGTCCATATTCAAAGCACGACCCAACGTTTTTCCAAATACATCCCTCCTAATCCCAGCCGGAAAGCGTTTTCCCCAACCTAATCCCAAACACTCCTAATCCAGGTCCTTCACCTGAAGAGTTTCCTGAAGTTTTCCTGAAATGCAACACTCATTAATTCTGGTGCTCTGAGCTTTGCTACTCGATGCTGCCAGTTCCCAGAGAGAGAGAGAGAGAGAGAGAGAGAGAGAGACAGAGAGAGAGAGGTGAGAGAGAGAGACAGAGAGAGAGAGAAAGAGAGAGAGAGAGAGAGAGAGAGAGAGAGAGAGAGAGAGAGAGACGAGAGAGCAGGAATTTCAGTGGAAGCCACAGCTATTGTTCCATGACCTTTCTGAAACTGAGTCCGGCTGCTTTATGAGGAAAACATCACTGAAGAACACACACACACACACACACACACACACGTAAAGAAAAAAGAAGATCCTCTTCTATACTTCCATTTCCATTTTATTGGGAATGTCGTACAACAAGCAGACGTGAGTGAGTTCATACTGCTGTAGGTTCACCTCATCAATCCCATCAGCAGCTTCACAGCAGAGGAAACCTTCTGAACCTTCAATGGAGTCAAAGTAGAAAGATTTTATTCAGTCTGAGTCATGTTGGAGTATTTCTACTGGTCCACTCATCATCAAATTCTAATACATTATAAAGAACAACACACAGATTCACAAAATCGAGAACCAGCAAACCTGGAGATACAAGGTTTCTGCAGGATTTTAGAGAAGCACTGAAGTAAAGATTTAATTGCATTCTACAACAAGAGCCTCAGTGAGGTCAGGATGTTGGATGATGATCACCACCCCACCTCATCATCTCCACCTCCCCAACTCATCCCAAAAGTACTAATGGAGCTCCTCCACCATCATCCCAGAGAACACAGTTCTTCCACTGCTCCACAGCTCCTCAATGCTGGGGGGCTTTATACCCCTCTAGCCCACGCCTGGCATTATTAGGCAGCATGGAGCCAATAGGGTCATGATGATGATCTGCTCCAGAGAGTCCTATTCTATTAAATAGGGACTAGACAAGCTGTGTGTGCATTTGCACATCTTAAAGTAGCTGAATGGATTTATTAGAGGGGGTGTCCACAAACATTTGGACATATAGTGGATGTTTAGCTGGTCTGATCATCACTGTCTAAATAAGCACTGCTTCACAAAAACACAGCAGGTGGTCCTCAACTATGTGGGACCCCCCTCTCAAGCCAGCACTCACTCATTTTGGGGGTGGGGGAGGTAGACTTAAGAGCAGCATTGACCTGAACACACACACACAGACACACACATTCCCACATCAGCTGAAAAGGACCTCAGTTCATCTCCAGACACTCGCTCTGGGGTCCACACTGCCCCCGCTCCCCTTCTGAGTTTTATATGGTTTATATGTTTTATATTTATATGATGATGATGATGATGATGATGGTAAAATAGTGGAGAATCTCACCTAATGCAGTTTTCTTTAGGGACTACTTTCTGTAGCCGCACTACACCCTGCAGCATGTATCCCTCCACCATTTTAATA
>NC_132889.1:39246494-39252159 GCF_030463535.1 Salminus brasiliensis | reverse complement strand
TCACACACACACACATACGTACAGCCACACGCATAAACACACACACTAACCGCACCAAAACAGTGTTGGCATGAATGGGCTGAATGGGTGGGGCTAACCTGCTATAGACTGAATAGGTGGAGCTAACCTGCTGTAGACTAAATAGGTGGAGCTAATCTGTTGTAGGCTGAATGGGTGGGGCTAATCTGCTGTAGGCTGAATGGGTGGAGCTAATCTGCTGTAGGCTGAATGGGAGGGGATAAGCTGCAGAAGGCTAAATGGGTGGGGCTAAACGGCAGAAGGCTGAATGGGAGGGGCTACGCTACAGAAGGCTGAATGGGTGGGGCTAAACTGCAGAAGCTGAATGGGAGGGGCTAAGATGCAGTACTTAACCACTATCAGCACCCAGAACAAACCTACCCACCCTCAGCACCCAGACCACCCAGACCACCCAGACCACAGTGGTTGCTGTGGAATCTCAGGTGGTTGCTCCTCGGCTGAAGTAAAGAGTGGGAGAGTAGAAACGGCAGTGCAGCGCTTTTGCAGTACGTAACCACGCTAAGCCGCTGTTCACTCTCCCAGACGCAGAAGGCAGAGCGCCGCAGGCCACAGAGCTGCCTGTATGTGTGAGAGCGCCGTGCTGTGATTAATGAAGCTAATAAAGCTTTTAATGAAGGTTTTAATAGAGTTTTTATTCTGTATTGATTCCTCTGAACATCTGCTGCTGCTTTAATCCACACAGCTCATAAAGCCGCTCAGTAACTGCAGCTAGATCCCAAACCTGCAGTTCACTGAAGTTCTGCAGCGCAGTCGCGAGGAAAAGCACGACCAGGCCAGACCAGCACGGAACACACACTGCTCATTATTTATTCACTTTACTGAGTCCGTTCAGAGAAATACAGCTTTACTTTACTACAGAGGAGCCGCCAAGACCGAAAACATCTTTATAAGAAGTACAGCGTCAGAGAGAGAGCGCTTAAACATTCTCCTTAAAACAGAAGTCTGAAGGGAAGTGGAATCCCACCACGTTTCCAAAATTCCCTGTATAATTAAACAGGTCAAATGGAAGTAGAGGCTCTCAGAGTGGGGGTGGGGGCGACTGAAGCAGACGTCCTGTGGTGTACAGTAACAGACACCACCAGAAAGAAGCCTCTCTCTCTCTCTCTCTCTCTCTCTCTCTCTCTTTCCTCTCTCTCTCTTCCTCTGTCCCTCTCTCTCCCTCTTCCTCTCCTCTCTCTCTCTCTCTCTCTCTCTCTCTCTCTCTCTCTCTCTTCCTCTGTCCTCTCTCTCTCCCTCTCTCTCTCTCTCTCTCTCTCTCTCTCCCTCTCTCTCTCTCTTCCTCTGTCCCTCTCTCTCCCTCCCTCTCTCTCTCCCCGTCTGTAACTAAATAAACTTTAAAAATTACAAAACTTAAAGCCTCTTAAAAAGCCACCAGTTTAGTGTGTTTGTGTGTCCATAGTATAATCTCCACCCCCTCCACACCACCCAAATAATAATAATAATAATAATAACAATGTATAATAATTTAATAATTTGTATAATAATTTGCTTAAAAAAATAAATATATCTTACATCAAACATCAAATATATTTTAATGAAATTATTTTTATATTATTATTATTATTATTATTATTATCACACAGTATATTTGACATGATTAAGGAGTCTTTTCTTTTGATTAAGGACTTGTTATTCGAGTCGCAGGTTTGGCGCATCGTGTTCTTCTCTGTCTGAATTCTTTTTTATTGTGAAGGTGTGAAGCTGTTGTCAGGTTTGTGGATCAGGTGACTGAAACTCCAGACTCTGTAGAAGGCGAACTGAGTTGTCTGTAATCTGGAACGGCTGAGGGGTGCCAAAAACACCCCAAAGCCGACAGGGGTGAAGAGAAGCTGGAGGCCTGCTGAAGTGCTCAGCTCCACATCTGCTTTAAACACTGACACCTAGTGGTGATGCCCTGCTATTGCATTTAACTGCTCAGTCCAGTACAAACAAACTACAGTAGAAATAACGAGTGAGTGAACCGCTGTTCACACAGATTCTGCAGAATAACTGGCAACCCTCTGTGAGAAATGATTCAGTGATTCAATAGAATACAAACCACACTTCATCAGACAGGGATCAAAGCTATAAACAAAAGAGCTTGATTATAATATGTGCATGCATCTGTGTGTGTGTGTGTGTGTTGCGTTCATCTGTGAGACTGTGTGGCATGACAGTCCACGTGCTGACTGCAGTGATTAATAGGAGCTGTGTGTGTGTGTGTGTGTGTGTGTGTGTGTCCACAGAGACTGCAGCACAATCGGTCAGTAACAAAGCAGAGTTTGGCTGGACAAACCACCATCCATCACACACACACACACACACACACACCTGGAATGTCAGCTATTGTCACGTTACACAAAAGGACAAGTCGTTTGTGTTTTCAGCTCCGCAGCACTAAATCCAATCTCACTCAACTGATTTTCTAATCAGAGAGCATCTCAAACTGACCAATAGCCTTCATACAGAACAGCCAATCAGAACAGAGCTCATTTACATATATCTATTACACATGTTGATGTTGGAGCATTTCTATTGGTCCGTTCATCATGAAATTCTGATACAGTACAAAGAACAACTTTGTTACAAACAAAAAACATTCTCTATATAAACATGTGTAAATAAATATATGTAAATGAGCTCTGTTCTGATTGGCTGTTCTGTATGTATATATATCAATCACAACAAATTAACAACTGTCCTCTCCCCTCCCAACCTACAGGGGCTCTACTGGTCAACAAACAGCAGGACACAGTCCAGCACAAACACACACACACACCACCTAGAGCAGTGCTTCCTTCTAACTGACCCGCAGTGGCTCGGTTTAAGGGGTCAGTGAGATCAGTGGGATAAGACACACAAAGCTCCACCAGGACTGGACCTCCTTACCTGGTAGTAGTAGCCATTATCAGTCTGATAGGGTGGTCTGTCAATGGGGGCGTCACCAGGGCGCTCTCAGGATTCCTCATAGCCTGAAACACACAGGACAGACACAGGGCTTTAGACTCAGAAAGAAAGGCAATGTGCTGATGTTCTTATAACAACAATAACAATAACAACAATAACAACAATAATAATAACAATAACAACAACAACAACAATATAATAATAATAATAATAATAGGTTGAATTAATACACGTCTTCCAGGGATGCTTTAAATGGGGGAGTAAGGAGCAGCAGCACTGAACGATCTGCCACCTACAGATATTCATTAACTCGTGAGACAGTCAGAAGTCCAGAGCAGAAGCTCTGAGGGTACGAGGAGGACTGTATGGATGAATAAGCTCACTTAGGTAGGAAGGAACAAGACCATGGAGGGTCCTGAAGGTTAGAGGAAGCCTGTGAAGGTGCAGTGTGTTTGGTAAGTGTGAGGACCCTCAGTAATCAGTACCAGAAAATGAAAGCATGGACCAACACTGTGGAATCAGTGTCCACGAGAAGAGGACGAAGGGGTGCGATGTTGAGAAGATGAAGGAAGGCAGTCTTGATGAAGGACTTAACATTGGGCTCAGAAGTACGGGTGGATTCTAAAAGAACACCAAAGGTTTCTAGATTAAACCAGACAGGCACTAAGCCTAGCTAGGCCTAGCTCGATTTATATTAGAATTATATTGATTATATTGTAAGATCAGATCATCTCCGCTGTAGATGTACAGAGATGAAATGCTCCTCAGATGGCTGTATCCCACACACACACACACACACTCAAACCTTTTATAGAAACACAGCAGTGTGTCCTGAGTGAAACAGTATGAATTAGTAAGCGGTTCAGAGCAGCAGGCCGAGCTCCATATCCACCTGACCTCCCTGAGTGCTGAACGCTCCTCTCCTCTCAGTCTGTTTACGTCCCTCTGAATCAGAGCTTCACTGGAACAAGTGAAGAACCCGTGTGGAAAGTGTCTATTTTAAAACAACCTGGATCTCTGCTAACAAAACTAGATCTCTATTCTACGGAAGATTGGATTGCTACCAAAAGGGACACGGGATCTCTACTTTAGAAGAGAAGAGATCTTAATCCATAGACACTGGATCTCTGTCCTAGAGACAAGAATGGAAACCTAGAGAGGAAAACTAGATTTATACCATAAACGAGACTGCATCTCTGTCCTAGAGGAGACTGGGATCTCTGTCCTAAAAGAGACTGGATCTCTGTTCTAGAGGAGACTAGATCTCTGTTCTAGAGGAGACTGGATCTCTGTCCTAGAGGAGACTGGATCTCTGTCCTAGAGGAGACTGATATCTGTCCTAAAAGAGACTGGATCTCTGTTCTAGAGGAGACTGCATCTCTGTCCTAGAGGAGACTGGATCTCTGTCCTAAAAGAGACTGGATCTCTGTTCTAGAGGAGACTAGATCTCTGTCCTAGAGGAGACTGGATCTCTGTCCTAAAAGAGACTGGATCTCTGTTCTAGAGGAGACTGGATCTCTGTTCTAGAGGAGACTGGATCTCTGTCCTAGAGGAGACTGGATCTCTGTCCTAGAGGAGACTGGATCTCTGTTCTAGAGGAGACTAGATCTCTGTTCTAGAGGAGACTGGATCTCTGTCCTAGAGGAGACTGGATCTCTGTCCTAAAAGAGACTGGATCTCTGTTCTAGAGGAGACTAGATCTCTGTTCTAGAGGAGACTGGATCTCTGTCCTAAACAGACTGATCAGACTCCATATCTCATGTGTGGGCTCTGTAGCCCCTGTGGGAATATGACTGTAAATGTAAAATTGCTTATGAAGCAGGTTTTTCTGAGCTGCTTCTTTTGTTCTTCTACTCGGGCTGTTTTAAGGAAAGGCACTTTTATGTCTGAGAGCAGATGGACAGACACTGCTTCACTGTTACCTTTGATGGCGAAGACGCCATGGCAGAAATCTTTGAAGTTGATCCTGCCGTGGGCATCGGGGTCCAGGAACTTAGCAAACTTCTTTACCTGAAAAAGCCACAGAGAGGAGGAGGATCAGACACCGCTCCATCAGCCATGGAGGAGCAGAGGATAACAGCAGTAACCTCCGATCAACCTCAGACTCCAGATCACAAGAGGTTCCATTCATCATGCTTAAAGCCAGAGAAACATTTAACATACAGTCTGCCCCCACCTCCGACCTCCCACCCCTCCGACCTCCCACCCCATCCCAGAATAAAAGCCTTCAGCTTTCAGGAGCAGTGATGCTGATATCTTACAGAGTCTCAGCACTGTGAGTGACTGACAGCTGTCACATCAGCACACAGTATCACAGTGTCCAGTACAGGGCTGACACATGACATCAAACACATCCAAACACACTCACACACACACACACCACGCACACACACACACACACACACACACACACTTACACATACTCTAGGTAGTCTGAAGCCAAAAAAAACTGAAAAGTGAGTTACGGTTTCTCTGATGTTACTGATTTACTGATACAGTGCAGTTACTTTTTACTTTTTATTAACCTTATAACATTTAAATGTGTTTGTTTTGTTTGAAAATATGGTAATAAGAACATTTGGAGTATTGTTTTAATGTCTATTTTTTGTGATTATCAGTGCTGTGGCATCAGACCTGCCATTCTGCCCCATTCTTTACTGTATCTGTGCCTAGGTTGCCAGATATCCAACACCAGAATTAAGATTCCCTCAGAAGTCCATTGTTTTTCATTTTCTACTGT
>NC_132889.1:39148994-39241494 GCF_030463535.1 Salminus brasiliensis | reverse complement strand
TACCAGACCAGTGTAAACCAGCATAAACCACTGGTATGTGGGTCTACCAGCAACATAACAGCACCAGACCATAACTATCACTATCTGATGTCATCAATAATTCACATTAACAGTATTTTAAAATGTACTATATATTTTAACACAATAATAATAATAATAAAAATAATAAATGTACAAATAACCTAATTATTTCATTTCAAGTTAAGAAACTGCTCTATAATAATCAGATCCTGTTATTACTAATAAACTACACCGATCGTTTACCATTCTCTATGTTTTACATTTCCCACATAAACTACCATCAGTTTGATCCCTTTACTGCAGTGAATCAGCTCTTACTGCTTAAAACAGACAGGAATTGGTTCTGATGTCCTTTATCCATCTTTCAGGAATTAGAGCAGCCATAACACCACACACGCCCCGCCACTAACTGCTGTAAGCAGGGACACACACCCATCTGAGCGCTGCCAGGATAAGAGGATGAGCGGATACAGTGTTTATTCTGAGAGTGTGAACGACAGAGTTTAAAGAAACTCATGTGAGAAAAGTCATTAACAGCCGAGCTCCCTCAGCACCACTGCCTCAGCACCACTGCCTCAGCACCACTGCCCTCAGCACCACTGCCCTCAGCACCACTGCCCATCACACCCCGTCCCGACGGACACAGAGAGTTACACTGAAGAGCAGGGTTAAAAACCCACTCCCCAGTGTTAATAACTCCCCTACGACACGTCAGACATCCGTGCACACTCTCCCAGTCCCAGTTTCCTAAAGGTCATGTTCTAGATAACAGAGAGAACAGTGTCAGAAACCACAAATCAAGTCTGTTAGAGATTACTGAACCCCAACACATCACACAACTGGCCACTTTATCAGAACCCCTACCTAGTTCTGCCACTCACTGGCCACTTTATCAGAAACCCCTTCCTAGTTCTGCCACTCACTGGCCACTTTATCAGAAACCCCTGCCTTGTGCTTCCACTCACTGGCCACTTTATCAGAAACCCCTGCCTTGTGCTTCCACTCACTGGCCACTTTATCAGAAACCCCTGCCTTGTGCTTCCACTCACTGGCCACTTTATTAGAAACACCTACCTAGTGCTTCCACTCACTGGACACTTTATTAGAAACACCTACCTTGTGTTTCCACTCACCGGCCACTTTATTAGAAAACACCTACCTTGTGCTTCCACTCACTGGCCACTTTATCAGAAACCCCTGCCTGTGTTTCCACTCACTGGCCACTTTATCAGAAACCCCTACCTTGTGCTTCACTCACTGGCCACTTTATCAGAAACCCCTACCTTGTACTTCCACTCACTGGACACTTTATTAGAAACCCCTACCTTGTGCTTCCACTCACTGGCCACTTTATCAGAAACCCCTACCTTGTGCCCTTCCACTCACTGGCCACTTTATTAGAAACCACTACCGTGTGCTTCCACTCACTGGCCACTTTATCAGAAACCCCTGCCTTGTGCTTCCACTCACTGGCCGCTTTATTAGAAACCCCTACCTTGTGCTTCCACTCACTGGCCACTTTATTAGAAACCCCTACCTTGTGCTTCCACTCACTGGCCGCTTTATTAGAAACCCCTACCTTGTGCTTCCACTTACTGGCCACTTTATTAGAAACCCCTACCTTGTGCTTCCACTCACTGGCCACTTTATTAGAAACCCCTACCTTGTGCTTCCACTCACTGGCCACTTTATTAGAAACTCTTCACTGAGACATTTATCAGGGGTCAGTTTCTGACCACAGAGCTGCTCTTGTCCAGATATTTTTGGACGGTAGGCGTACTCTCACCGAGCAGTGACACTGACATGTGTAACAGAAGACCTGTACATCTGTAGTGGAGATACATGGTAGGTGTTTAAGATATAATGGCCAATATGTGTAGAGAGGTGGATCAGACGGAGGTGATGGTGGACTGTGCTGAGGTTCTCAAACACGTTACAGCAGTTCTGATTCAGGAGGAGCTGGGGTACGCGCTCGGCCTGCGTCTGGCAGGAAACATAATCAGTTTCCCCAGGAGGCAGCGTGACTCAGACCTAATGTCCAATCCTGCAGACACAACAATTCATTACCAGACTAAATGAAAGCAGCACAGAGAACCAATTAAACACTTGCTGTACGGAACACGACCGGATCAGACACAACACACGCCGAGCAGCTCCTCCACACACTCTCCTCACAGTCAGGCCCTCAACAGTTCTAACAGTCGAACCCTTACACTCGGTGGAGGTTCTTAAATGTTAAAAAGGCCTGTGCCACTTACACAACTCATTTACAACAAGCTCAGCTGGTTCTGCAGTGGCGTCGCGCCAGGGGAACCTTTTAGCACCTGTACTTTTGAATATGTGATCATGAATATTTTAGCAGGTTAACAAATGAAAAGAAATGATTGAGCAGTGAATCCAGTGAAAAGTTTAGTTTCACAAACAGGTCTGAAAGACCACAGAAGAAGAACTCCTTCACACCATCTAGTCAACTCAAACCACCCTGGAGGAGGTTGCAGCACCACTGTTAAAGCCTACAACCAGGAGTGACCTGCACAACCGTTACCCTGTCAGACCGAACATCTCACCATCTTGGTAACAACAGTTCTATGAAAAATCTTTAACAGGGACAGAACGGTTACATCATCTAGAGGTTCGTTAATCTTAACAATGAAAGAACCTCAGTATAAAGTAAAGGTTCCATTAAAGGGTTTCCCTAGAACTCTTTCTTTAGCCAAGAACAACGTAAAACTGGCCACTTTATTAGAAACCCTGTATGTCCATTTTGGAGACTGAAAACGTTGGTCTAATAGAGGGTTGATACAGAGATTTACTTCAAGATCTAATCCAGGAGTAACCCTCTAGAGCAGAAAGGCCAGATTAGACTGAAGCCTGATCAGATCCGGACAAGATTCTTTGGACAGATGAAACCAACATTTGCTCAAACGCTCAGAAGAGAAGGACGGGTGCGCCACATCATCTGCCAAACATGGTGTAGAACTGGGTCACATGGTGTTTATTGATGATGTTCTTCTGATGAGCTCTGAAGTGTACAGAGCTCTACTGTCTGCTCAGATTCAGTCATATACTGCCAGCTGAACGTAATCTAATCTGGACGGCACTGAAAACAACCTAAGAGCTTCTTAAAACAAAACACAGTGACCCTCAACCCAACCCAACAAAGACCATGTGTTCCAGACTTCAGTCATGTCAATGACCGCAAAGGATTTGCATGAAAGTATTAGAAATAATCCTTATATTTACTATATATTACTTTTGAACCTGCACTACAAACATCATCACTGTCCAAATACTTATGGACCTGACTGTATATAGGTTAGCTTCATTACAGCCCCTGACCTTATTGAAGCTAACCCATATAGAAGGGATTCTCATCAGCTGCTCGCTGCACACAGACAGGAAACACAGCGGGCTCTGAGGTCTGATGTTTTCAGCCTGAGTGAAGGTTTAACCTCCATTGTTTTACTGCAGAATGCGGCTAATTGCGTTACGCCATAGTTCCACACACAGCTCTAATTGGACACAGGAACAGCGCTCACGTGGAGCTCGGCCCGGATTAAACCTGCGAACTCACACTGCGCTGATCCTACAGCGACGCTTCAGCCAACACTGGAGCTAGACTGGAGCTCACAAGCAACGAAACATGCACTATACGTCCAAATGTTTGTGGACACCTCTTGTAATTAATGCATTCAGGAACTGTAACTGTGTCCATCCAACATCCTGACCTCACTAACAAAAACTTCCACTGGTCTTTGAATGCAATCAAATCCTCACAGCAATCCTCCTCCAAAATCTAGTAGAAAGTCTTCTTCTCTGGACAGAAGAGACAGTTACTCCAACAGAAGCAGGATCAGCTCTTTTAATAGAAGAAACCATGAATGGTTGGAACAGGTGTCCCAATACTTTTGTCCTTTTAGTGTATATGCTTATAACCAATATCAATTAGCAATGGAGCCACAAGGCTAATAAATGATCATTATTATTATTTATAGGGAATTTTCATGCAGGTAGCAGCTAGGATCTTGTAGCTCCAGTGCTAATTGGTGGGGTATACAGCTCCAGTACTTGTTAGCTACATTAGCTCCAGTGCTACATCAGGCTGTCTATGCTTTAGGGGATCTGGGTAAGCTCCTGATCCTCAGGCTGGCTAAACCGGACCCTCAGTACAGAGTGTTTATGGGCGATCGGGTCATCAAACAGGTTTAATGACCTGCGACATCAGCCATGGCTCATAACCACTAACACACCATAACCGCCCGTCACGGAAAGGTCAACTGACCACTGCGCTCAGAGCGAGAGGAGAATGGACACCAGAGAGATGCTAATGAGGATAACGAGGACGCTGTCTCCGCCATCATTAGCCTGCTGTACTGTTCACTGTGGTCATGCTGTGAATCACACTGACCACACACACACACACACACACACACACAGACACACACACATCAGCATCACAACATCCACCTATGTGATGGCTGCTCTGGATCTGGACGGGTGTTTTCAGTGATTGGCAGTGAGGCTTTATCTACTAGCTCATTTGTGTCTGAGCTGTGGTTTATTTTAGGACGGGTTTAAGGATTATGGTCTGCTGAGATTGTGCTGCTGTTCGGAAAAGCAGAAAAACAGAGCTGCAGGTCAAAGCTGGTACTCAGAACACACACACACACACACACACACACACACACACAAACCTCCATATATATTCTAATACTGTGCTATATGTTTATTTATATATATACTTAATCCTCTCATATACGTTATAATATATCAAATACATTTTCATACACACATTAAAAGGACAAAAGTATTGGGACAGCTGCTCATTCATTGTTTCTTCTGAAATCAAGGGTATTATAAAGAGAGTCCTGGATGGAGCACCAACCATCATTCCAGAGAACACAGTTCCACTGCTCCACAGCTCGATGCATTTCTATTGGTCCATTCATCATTAAATTCTGATACAATATAGAGAATAACTGCCAGACTCACATTACAGAGAAAACTGAACACCGGGCCTCTGTAGGAAATCAAACATAAGCACAACATGTCCAGCGAATCATAATGAACAATCCTAATCATCAGTGTGGCCTGTGCAAAAGTTTGGGCACCTTACAACGTCAGGACTGCAGAGACCATGTTTTTTTGTAGCTAAAAGAAGCAAAAGCTTCAGTTTGCATCTCTTCAGGTAGTGCATGGTGGATTTAGCCTTCAGCCTTATAACAGATGGTTTGACATTTGCATCCAGTATTTGCTGATATTTTGCGGAATCCATTCTTCTCTCCACTCAAGTAATATTGCCAATGCCACTGGCTGCAACACAACCACCACAACACAATGCATCCTCCCCCATGCTTCACAGTCGGCAAGGCAGTTACTTTTGTTTCCAAACATACCAAAAGAGTTCTAGTTAGATTTTCTCAGTCTACAGAACTTACGTCCAAAACCCACCTGACTTCTCTAGATGTTTCGTAGCACTTCAAATGCTGGGTTTGGTGGCAAGGTCAGTGCTAAGGTCCCCTTCTTGTTTGTGTAAGCAATGCTGCACAGGGAAACAGCGCACCACCCTCTTTACTCAGCTAAACCGTCCTGCAGGTTATTGGCAGTCATTCATCTGGAGGAGTTTAGATGTGTCTCACAAGCATGTGAGCAGATTTCTTGATCTTCCAGATCTCCCCTTTACCTCCGCAGTTCCTCTAAACTGCTATTTTCTAATAACAGCCCATACTGTAGAAACTACAGGCCGAAAACACCTGACTACATTACAGCCTCCCCTGCCTTATGATCCTGATTTGCTTTTTTAAAAATAAAACATGAGCCTTTGCAACGCTTGCAGGTGTCCAAATATTTTAAATTATCTTTAGGTTTGACTTACATGCTACCAACGTTGTTTTTATGACTTCTTAATTAAAAAAAAAAACATAATTCAACCAAGGGTGCCCAAACTTTTGCATAAGACCACCCACCTATTTTGCCTATATACTTTTAGATCCACCCATTGATGCTATAAGGAGTGTTTCAGCCTGTACTGCTTTTAAAATACATCAGAAACCAGTACACAGCCAATCAGAACCAAGCTAATTTACATATATCAGTAAAGAGACAGTCTGTTCATTCTAATGGATAAAAGGGGTCTGAAAAAATTAATAAGGACCGTTTTTAGTAAATAAAAGCACACAAATGTTATAAGTGGACCGCAAGGCATGATAAATGCCAGATATGCCACACAAGTGCACCACATAGCTTTAAAAAGCCTTAAAATATATATATTTTACCATTATACATTATTTTATTAATTATATTTACTATAATATTGAGTATAACAGTGGTTACAGCACAGGAAAATTATAAACAAGCCAAATAAACATATATTCTGTCTATCTGGCTTACATTTGTATCAATATTAACTAGAATATATACATACCCATACTCTATATATAATAAATATATATAATACATATATGAAACCTTACCAGTAGAAGCCCAACATCGTTTCTAATCAAGCTGCTGTTGATTTCCTTACCTCTTCATCTCCTCGACCGAACTGAAGCCCGAGATCCACCAAATGCTCCACGCGGATGAAGCCATCTGCATCTTCATCACAAACGTCAAACACCTCCTTCAGCTTCCTGAGGAACAGCAGAAGCTGCTCCTGGTCTGGTATGGCCTCCATGCTGGAGAACTACAGAGGAACCATCATCAGCTCCTGCTCGGCTCCATGCATCCATCTATCTATCCATCCATCCATCCGTCCACGACATGCACTCAACACGCACAGAGATAGGCGACTCACGAACGAAGGAATCGGTTCGCTTGAGTGAATCAGTTGGATTGATTCACTGATTCAAAGGAACCGATGCTTTTAGCTTGTGTTTATAGTTGGTAAATGATTGTAGGCTTAAGAAGTGGTTAAAAATAAGCTTTAAACGGAGGTAAAGCTGGCTTGTTTTTCGAATTGTCCGTTCCACCTTAAATGGTGCGGCAGTTTCATTCTGGCGCCTGAGGCGCCAGAATGAAACTGCCGCACCATTTAAGGTGGAACGGACAATTCAAATACACTGACGGAAAAAGACAAAATTCAGCATTGTAGTTTTGTATAATGTTATATTTAACAATTTAATGACCTTTTAATTAAATATTAGCTTTAAAAAACAAATAAACATATGTTCATCACACCTGCAAACTCAACTTTTCCTTCTCTGTCGTTATTGATGCTTCGTGCATTCGACTCACTGAATCAAATCGCATTGTGTATAAATAACATCGCGCTCACTTGTTGAATCGACCGATCAATAAAGTATAAAGTGACTCAATGACTCGTTGTGTAGCGTGGAATCGAACTTTCAATCCAATAAGCAGTCGAGTCAGCTCGAAGGACTCGGTTCGCCGAAAATGAATCCCCGAGTCACAGTCAGCCCAGAGCCACTACACGCACTTCTCATCCCTAAACGATGACGTCAGTGGGACTCGGCGTGATCAGCGGTGACGCAGACGGCGCCGTTCGCTCCTACTGGAGGAGACGACGACACGACACACGCCCATGGCGTGACGTCATGCGGAGAGGTCCTCCCCCTAACCTTTATTGTTAACTTTTTTTAAAAACAAGATTAATGAGTGGGAGAGGGGATGGGGGGGGGGGGGGGGGGCCACCGTGCAAAAGTTTGGACACCCCATGAGATGAGAGCTCTACCAGGGTCTCAGACCTAAATTCGCTTGTTAAGGATGTGGCTCTCTGGAGCGGTGGAGCACTGTTCCACTGTGCAGCAATACACTATGTGTCCAAATGTTTGTGGACATCCCTTCAAAAGAACGCATTCAGCAGATGTGCAAAGCTTGTCTAGTCCCTGTCGAGAAGTACTGCCAATAGAATAGGACTCTCTGGAGCAGAGTAAACATGCTTTTATCTGTTGGGGGTGGATCAGTCATGCTTTGGGTTTGGGTTGCAGGCAGTGGTACAGGAAGTGGCCCGTTACACTGCCAGAGGGAAGAACGGTTTTAGTTAAATATTAGTAAAGTAACAGCACAAGGTTTAAATATCAAAAATATTTATTCAGTTATTCACAGTAAAGCTTTAAAAAAACAACAGCGTCACTTAGGAATGAAAACGCTAACTAAAAACATGAACCCCTGCACCGCCTCTCAGCCCGAGCTCTCCACTATGAGCCGTGGTTCCAGCAACGAGTCCCACCGCTCAGTCACCTGCAGAGACAGCACACACAGACTTTAAATATAAAATTATTATTATTATTATTATTATGCAAAAAAAAAAAATAGAACTGAAAAATAACCTGAAAGCATAATTCTGGAAAAATAAATAAACACCTGATGATTATTATGGCAGTGGTGGCTCAGCGGTTAGAGCGCTGGGATATCGATAACAGGGTTGTGGGTTCGATTCCCGGGCTTGGCAAGCTGCCACTGTTGGGCCCTTGAGCAAGGCCCTTTACCCTCTCTGCTCCCCGGGCGCTGGAGTTGGCTGCCCACCGCTCTGGGTGTGTGTGTGTACTCACTGCCCCTAACACGTGTGTGTGTGTGAGTGTGTGTGTGAGTGTGTGTGTGTACTCACTGCCCCTAGTTCACTAGTGTGTGTGTGTGTGTGTGTGTGTTTGTGTGTGTTCACTACCACAGATGGGTTAAACGCAGAGGACACATTTCGCTGTAGTGTACAAAATCGTGCACCTTTACCTTTATTATAACTGATTATGATTTTAAAAACAGCGCACTGTCCATCTCTCAGCTTTGCCTTCAGCCACTACAGAGGAGCGTCCCAAAGCCGGTGTGACGGGGGTGTTAAAAGGAGAAAGGCGAACGACAAAAGCCTCCGCTTGGAGCTTTGCCAACACAATGTTTGGGCTTGTGAGCGTCAGGGTAAGTGCTGAACACAGTGAAACGTTACAGCACCACAACAACAGGGTGGTTTACAGGCTGTAGAGGCCTCAGAGCTTCACAGCTCAGCTGTTCAATCCTGAACTACCCCAGTCTCACTGCAATAACATCACAGTACATATACCACAATACCCCCCCAGCCATTACAGCGATTACACTACGATTACTTTTATCTTGTAATGAAGAATCACATTACAGCTACTAATTTGCATTAAAAAAAGTATTTACATATTTTATAACCCAAATTACTATGCATAGACGCTTTGTGGGATCTGTGCATGCACTACCGCCCTGCCACAGCCCTGTCAAGTGACTGTGAATGTGACAAGTGCAGCACCAGCCTATTTTGGCTACAGTGGCAGAGGAGAGAGGTTTCCAAATAGAGATTCTCATTATTTTTGGATTGAGGCAAAAACCTCATCGTAAAGTGAGTTAGGTTCAAGCCAAAATCACCATTCAGCTGCTGCAAACTCAAGTGACTAGCCAAAGTCGTTGCTTATTATTATTATTATTATTATTATTATTATTAATTTCTACCTAGTTCTTCTAGCTCTATCTTGTTTCTACCTAGTTTGTAGGGCCAATTACCCAATCCCCGTTCTTGTGAACAGGAACAGTGTAAAGTGTCCAAAAAAGTGGCAGCTCTGTTGTTCCAGCGGATCAGTCTGTCCTTCTGCAACACACTGCAGTCTCTCAAACGGGACAGAGCAAAGGAGTGTGTGCTGAGACAGGAGCTGTGTGTAAGAGTGTGTGTTACCTGAGAGCCGAGTGTGACTGCGTATTCCACTCTCTCTGAACCGTCTGGATTCTGATAAACCAGATCAAACTTCCCAGGCTCCGCACGAGCTGTGTACACACACACACACACACACACACACACACACACACACACACACAAGTTCTTATAACATTAACATTCAGAATGAATGTATGATATGAATGTTAGGGGGATGCCTAAACGGATTGTGGGAGATGCGAGAGCAACACTACACACATACACTGGTACCAAAACAGGTCCGGCAGAACTCACCTTGAGCCTGAGTGAGAAGCTCCAGTTCAATCATGCCAGTGGTGTGATTAAAACCCACTATCCTACCCTCCTGCAATAAACACACCAACATACACTGTAAACAGCAGGGCTAATAATGCAGTGACTGAATTCTGAAATCTTACATCTTTATATATTTAACCTGCTCATCTAGCTTTTGTTCTCTACTGTCCATGAAAAGCTTTCTACTAAATTCTGTAAGGATTTGATTAAATCTGAGTCCATAGGGACAAGAGCATTAGTGATCAGGTCAGGATGTTGGATGATCAACACCCCACCTCATCATCCTCAACTCCCCCAAAAAGTACTGGATGGAGCTCCTCCACCATCATTCCAGAGAACACAGTTCCTCCACTGCTCCACAGCTCCTCAATGCTGGGGGGCTTTGTACCCCTCTAGCCCACGCCTGGCATTAGGCAGCATGGAGCCAATAGGGTCATGATGCTGATCTGCTCCAGAGAGTCCTATTCTATTGGCAGTACTTCTTCTCTACAGGAACTAGACAAGCTGTGTGTGTGCATTTGCACATCTGTGTCAGCAATAGATGTAACTTCAGCAAGTAGCTGAATGCATTTATTAAAAAGGGTGTCCACGAACGTGTGACTGTGTGTGTGTGTGTGTGTGTATATGTATATTATATATCAACTTACTTTATAATCAGACACTTCTGGGGTGTAGTTCTCCGTTAGCTCCAAAAGCTGGTAAAATGAGAAGAAAAGATTTAGTATCTCACACTAACAAACACACACACACACACACACACACACACACACACACACACACACACACACGGCAACTCGACTTAATTAGCTGATCCGATCTGTGGTATCAGCTTTCCAGAGAAATATGTTTATCAGCAGGATTATGCTGGTTACTCTCTAACTAGGCAGCCAGTCAGCTGACCAGCAGTGCGGAGTGTGTTCACAGCAGACGTGGCTGCAAAGCTGAGCTACTGAGGAACATCAGGAGGCTCTAGAGTGGTTCAGTGCGAGTCCAGAGGGACGAGCTCATGACTAAGGTAGTCCGAGAACTGCAGGTTTAAGGAGCTATAGCGAGGTACCCGTCCCCAATCACCAGCACTGATGTTCCCCCAGTCCTACCTTGAAGGCAATCTTCTGTCCCGCAGCAGGAGGAGCTGCGAGGAGAGGCAGGGCACTGTAGTCCCGTCTGGGCTTTGGTTCTGGAGGATTCTGAAACACACACACACACACAACTGTTGTTAGTTTACTCATCACTGTAAACACACCCCTAACACTGTTCACCTCCCAGCCCGTCTCTCAGAGCTCCTCCAGATCTTCATTAGCTGGTAGATGGAGGTTTAGGAGACGGTGGGACTGACTTTAGTCTATAAACCCAAACAGAACCGGAACCACAGAGCTGAGGAACACTGGAGGAACCAGCAGGCAATCATGATGCCGACATTATTTTTTCTTTACTGAACTGCTCCAGAAGTTCACCCACCTCCAAAACCAGGCTCCTGTTGGTCTGGGAATCGTCCTGCTTCTGCTGCTCCCCGCTGTCATAGTTGTAGTGAATGTTCTGTTTCCATGGCGTTCCTCTGGCCCTGCCGAAGCCACCTCTGACCCCTCCTCGGCCTCTGACCCTACCACCCCCGCGGGGGGTCATTCCCAGGACCTGCGGGTTGGGGGTCTTAATCACCAGCTCCGTTTCACTGCTGCTGTCAGAGTCTGAGCTCTCGGGCACCTTCTCATTATTTTTGCTCACTGGAGTGGACGGAGTGGGTGGAGGTCCATTCTGGGCCGCAGAGGGAGGAGGTGCCTTCCTCGCTGGAGGTGATGGTGAAGATGACAATGAGGAATCTGAGGAAGGCTGTGTGGAGAGCTTTTTAGCTGATGGTTTCGAGTTGGTGGAGGTGGGCTTCAGTGGAACGGGAGATGGTCTGACAGGTAGGCGGGGTTTGCTCGGCTTTGAAGTGGCTTCATCAGAAGATGAAGAACTTTCTGAAGAGGTGCTTTCCTTCGCTTTAGCCACTACAGTCTGCTTGGGTGGAGTTTTGGGTTTGGGTTTAGGTTTAGGTGGAGGTCTCTGAGGAGTTTCCTCTTCACTGTCTGAGGAGTCTGAGCTCTCTTTCTGTTTGCTACTCGTTTTTGGAGCTTTAGAGTTGAGGGTCCCAGAAGAACCTGGTGCCTTCCTGCTGGTTTTCTCTGTCTGGATCTTGAAGGACTCGGGTTCTTTACCTGGTTCTGTAGCAGCTTCAGTCTGTTTCTCTACTTTCTTGTTTTTCTTTTTCCTCTTCTTTTTGGTTTCTTCATGTTGGCCCAAACCATTTACTGCCGTGTCCTCACTTTTGCTCTTCTTCTTCGGTCCTACAGCTACACCCTGCAGCTGCTGCTCCTCATCCTCGTCCTTTCTGCTCCTCTTCCTTCCTGAGGTCGCCCGCTCCTCTGATGCACTCAAACATGAAAGGCCAGAAACCTTCACCCTGACAAACAGATAAAAGATGCGGCAGATCTTAGCAGTGGTTGCTATGGGGTTGCTGAGTGGTTGCTATGGTATCCGAAGTGGTTGCTATGGTATCCTATGTGGCTTTTCTGGTGTTGCTATTAAATTGTTGTGGCATTGCAGGTGGTCGCTATGGTGTTGCTAAGTGGTTGCTATGACGCCCCAGGTGGTGCACTGCTGATTGTAAATACATCATTCTGGCCCCATAAGCAGTATTCTGCATCAGTTTAACCTGAACCTGCAGCTTCAGGATCATGCTGATGCTCCACTGGCTGGAACAGGCCACTCCGGGCCGGAGCGCTGCTGCTGCTACTGCACTATGGAGGTTTGGTGGTGGAGCTGCAGGAGGAGAACCTCTCTCCAGAACTGCTGTGTAACGCTGCAGAACCCATAGAGTCATATTAGTGTAGAATCCTGTAGTATTACTCTACCACCTCCGCCCACATGCTGCTCCACCTTCAGATCAAGCTTCTGTAGCTTTCAGCTTGTCCAGAAATGCACGTGTACAGCTAGCTGTCCATGAGGGGGCGCTCACAGCCTGATTTGTATTCACTGCAGTGGAGTTTAAGTGAATTACACTCTCCACCTGTAGGGGGAGCTGCTTCATCCTAACTTTCAAAAAGAGGTTGGGCCATTCTGACACAGCTGCTTCTGTGGAAGTATGTAAATGAGTTCTGATGTGATTGGCTGCTTTGCATTAAAAAGTAGTCAATTCAGTGAAACACCCCTTATGACGTAAATGTGAGTGAGTGTGGATAAACAGCTGCAGGCAGAATAAGGGGATTTTTTTAGGGGGATTTTCACCATATATGGACGGGGGGGCTATACTCCATATAGCCTCATTATTTGGAGTGTCCCTGTAAACTCAGCCTGAATAAAGTGAACAGCTTAAACAGGATTCATTGGTTGAATGATTAACTGATTGAGATGTATCTGCATGTTTGCAGGGTTCTGTCCTGAAGCACGTGCTGCTGGTACCTGATGCTGTCGTTGTCCCGGATCAGGTAGATGCTCTCTGCGGGGGGGAGGTAACACTCCTCTATGAACAGGTCTAGCTCGGCTCTGCGGCTGAACCCGAACCTCTCCCGGATCTCGCTGCACAGATCCGCGATCACCCTGCAGCGGTTCTGGTCCAGCAGAATCCAGCTCATGCGGCACTGCGTCCCGGAGGGAGGCGGGTAATCAAACCGGAGCCGCAGCCTCACCGCGCTGCTGCCCGCCATGCCTGCCGTGGAAAGGAGAGGGAACGCGTTCAGCTTAATCACCACATCACCCCCCTACCGGCCTGGAGGAGAACGGCACCTACAGCGCCACTGTACTACATGTTAAAATGTCGAGCAGGGCAAGTTTAGAAATTCTGAAATAAGATCATAAATCTGAAGAAAAGAGAAAACACAGCTTAATTTTTAGCTTTAGGTTTAATTATTTTTGGCATTGTTGATTTTTAGAATTGATGATTATTGAGAGCGAGGCGAACGATGACGTGCTGTTATTTTTTTATATGATTGTGGCGACACCTAGCGGTGGAACAACCTGTTATTAATTTCTGAAATAATTTCTGCTTGTTAAAAAGTTGATGGTATTTAAAGGTATTTAAACCTCCGAATACCTTAATAACACATTACTAATTTTTTATGATTAACATTTTATCTTAGTCCACTCCACAGCTTATTGTCTTGTAACTCACTCAGTCCAGGACTTTTAAAGGACTTTTATTAATGCATTTTAAGCTTTGTCATTTTGCCTGTATATTTCATTGTTTTTCTCAGTCTTTTTTATTAATACTCTGTTATTTTGCTTTAGTCTATTTTATAAGTAAAACATACTATTATTGTAAGCTTTAGCATAAATGACAGTTCTGCTAGCGGTCAATATAGCTATTATATCCGCCACCATGCTAAATTAGCATTACCATCACTGCACTTTGGTGTAGATTAGAATGCAAAATGAATTAAAATGTTGCATTATTGTCTTTACAAACATTAGCACAACATCATTAATATTCCCAACATTAATAAAAGATGAGAAAGAGAGTCCTGTAAGGATAATTAAATATTAGCATTAGCCTAGTTTAGTGTTTTTCAGTGTGCTTCAAATAAAATAAATAATTAAAGACCTTTTTGTTTTATATATATTTTTTATTAATTTATAAAAGCATACACATAAGATGCATATTTATATAGCTATATTTATAAGCAATTACATAGATATTAATTACAAGCCTTTTTTTTTTTTTTTTTACTAACTAACGATAGTTCCTAAAACGTCCAGAGAACAGATCTTTTTAGCCTTCCTTTGGTTTTCTAGGTACCTTTTGTTTACATAATGTTTTTAAAAACGTTTATTTAAGTTTATTATTATTGTAAGAACCATATACTAACGTTGGGGAACGTTTTGTGTTTGCTTCAAAACAAAAGTCCTATAGTTTATTATTTATAACAGAAGACTGAAATTTAAATTAAGTGTAAACATTAAAGCTACATTAATTTATTTGATTATTTACCTAAATATCTCTAAATATTTTCTAGATTGAACATATATAAAGTAAAAACACGGTGACGTAGGTAGCTCCACTTTTGTTGTTTTTCTTACGCCGGTCAGCTGACTGAGGTCATGTGACAGGTCATATGATGTAGCTAGCGCTAGTGTCCATCTGCGGTGTGTGTTCAGTGTGTGTTCTGATCCACAACCAGAGACTGGGACGATGGCACCGGGCTGGACTGGCACATGGGCAGCGGCACTGCTGGTTGCTGTTAGCATTGGTAGAGGTATGAGCATGCAAGTCCTAATATAGCACTGATTTGGGGAGGTGATGGGACGTTTTACATGCTTTATGTGTGTAAATTAACACAGTTTCTGTTGTATGTAAGTAGATAAGAGTGTAAAGATGCTTTTTTAGACTTTAAATAGAGTTAGATTTTGGTTTAAACTCTAATGTTGAAGCTAATAGTGAAAGTGAAAGAGAATAATGAGAACTTGTGTAGTGTAGTTTTGGAACTTTCCGTTCCACCTTAAATAGCGCAGCAGTTACATTCAGGCGCCTTAGGCGCCTGAATGTAACTGCTGCGCTATTTAAGGTGGAACGGAAAGTTCCAAAACATGAAGAGAATTTAAGCTTTTTAATTGCTAACTTTTAAATGTTTAATTGCACTATACATTATAAATCATGTTTAGTACTTTTTATTACAGCTACTCCAGCGAAAACTAACTTTTAGACCTAAAAGTAGCTACCAAACCTTTCAATATAATGTATATGCATCCAAAATAAAAGCAAAATGACAAAAATAAATGTGTAAAAGGGGTTCAAATACATCTAACTGCATAAACCCGTGTTATTCAAATGAACTCCCTGTGTTTTGGTCAGGCTGGTCGCTTCCGGTCCAGGCGAAGGAGGTCTGGGGTTATGTGGACGTGCGGGAAGGAGCCCACATGTTCTGGTGGCTTTACTACGCTAACAGCCCCAGCTTCAAGGACCTGCCCCTGGTCATGTGGCTTCAGGTGAGGGCCTCATAAAAGTGACTCAGCAGGGGGATCTCCATGTGAAGCACCCTCACTGATTTCCAGGTTGGAGGTTGGGGGGTGGGGGTGATCACCTTGAGACTCAATTTGCCATGAAATAGAGGAGGTTATGTATGTTACACTGGACTGATCTGCACTGGTTATGTAACTCTGATCAGGCTCTGTATGGTTTGTGTTGGTTTTTGTATTTCAGGGGGGACCTGGAGGGTCCAGCTGTGGGTTCGGAAACTTTGCAGAGATCGGGCCCCTGGACACTGACCTCGAGCCAAGAAAAACCTCTTGGGTAAATGAATTACAATACGGTTAATCAGGCCATTACACAGGACTACTACAATGTATTATATTACTATTAATACTGCAGCCCCTGCTGCTCCTGATACTACTACTAATAACAATAATAATAAATTAAAATACTGTTAATCAGGCCGTTACACAAGCCTGACACAATATATTATACCACTATTACAACCGCAGCTGGCGCTGCTGGTACTACTACTACTAATAATAATAATAAAAAGAATAATAATACGTTAAATACTGTTAATTAGGGCATTACACAGGACTACTACAATATATTATACAACTACTAATGCTGCAGCTGCTGCTGCTCCTGATACTACTACTAATAATAATAATAACAACAACAACAAAAATAATAATAATAATAATAATAAATTCAAATACTGGTAATCAGACCATTACACAAGCCTGCCAATATATTATTCAACTACTAATGCTGTAGCTGCTAAAACTACTACTACTACTAATAATAATAATAATAATAATAAATTCAAATACTTTTACTCAGGCCAATACACAGGACTACTACAATTAATTATTCTACTAGTATTACTGCAGGTGCTGCTGCTGGTACTACTACTACTACTACTACTACTAATAATAATAATAATAATAATAAATTCAAATACTTTTACTCAGGCCAATACACAGGACTACTACAATTAATTATTCTACTAGTATTACTGCAGGTGCTGCTGCTGGTACTACTACTACTACTACTACTACTAATAATAATAATAATAATAATGATGATGATGATGATGATAAATTAAAATATGGTTAATCAGGGCATTACACAGGACTAGTACAATGAATTATTCTACTATTATTACTGCAGCTGCTACTATTAGCATTATTATTACTACTACTAATAATAATATTAATATCAATAATGATAAACTTTTTATGTTTATTGCACCTTTTGTATAATTTATTATTTAGAGTTGAAACCCTGAACACTGAACACTGAACCCAAATACAAAACATAAACATTTTAAATATTTATTATTATCAGTTCTAATTAATCATAAGTAAACAACTATAAAAGTACATTTCTTAAAGAACATTGATTGTGCAGGCAGTAGCTATAATAATCCAAGTGGTTGCTAGGATGTTACTACATGATGGCTGTAGTATTCCTGGTTGTTTGTGGAGTGTTGCTAGATAATTACTATGGTATCCCAGATAGCACTAGATTGCTGCTATAATAACTTGAGTGGTTGCTACTGTGTTGTTAGATGGTTGCATTAGTATTTTACATGGTTATTAGTGTTTTTTATTAGTAGTAGTAATATATGTATTATTATTATTTTTGTTGTTATTGTTGTGTTGTAGGTGAGGGCTGCTAGTGTCCTATTTGTGGATAACCCTGTGGGTACGGGCTACAGTTACACAGACTCTAAGCAAGCCCTGACGAAGGATGTTTCCATGGTAGCAGCAGACATGATGGTTCTCCTGCAGAACTTCTTCAGCCAGCGCGCTGAATTTCAGGTCTGTGATTCACACACACACACACACACACACACACACACACTGCTCCACGTATGGGTTCTGTTTGATTGTGGTGTTACAGCAGCTGTGTTTATCTCCTGCAGGGCGTTCCTTTCTACATATTCTCTGAATCTTACGGCGGTAAAATGGCCTCTGCGATTTCACTGGAGCTCACAAAGGTAAACACACCTGTTTCTGATCTCAAACATCTGGGAATTCCACCACTGTTCCAGAATTTAGAGCTCAGTGTGTGAGATGAACTCATTCAGAGTTAGGTTTGGTATGATATTGTAGATTATTGTAGAGAAACTGACCCACTCGGTGGCGGTGAATGAAACCAGGTGTTGGTCGCCATGACTACAACACAGATACAGCCCATATTTTATGTCACACACGTCTTCTGAGTTTTATATGGGATGATGATGATGATGATGATGATGAGGGTAAATAGTGGAGAATCTCAACTAATCCAGTTTTCTTTAGGGACTACTTTCTGTAGCTGCACTACACCCTGCAGCATGTATCCCTCCACCATTTTAATGATCTGGTTCTAAAAGCAGGTTCTAGATCCGAACTCTTCTCAGAACTCTGGTAGAACAGTGTCTCAGGCATCAGGCAGCGTCTTCATCACCATTAGGTGAAGAACTTTCTGTGAGGAGCTTTTAGTAGAGCTTCAGACGGCTGCTTCCCTTCACCCCCACTGTAGAACCACAGCTCTGACTGGGGGAGCTTATCTAGAACCTCCACTGTAGAACAGCTCTGACTGGGGGAGCTTATCTAGAACCTCCACTGTAGAACTCTAGCTCTGACTGGGGGAGCTTATCTAGAACCTCCACTGTAGAACTCTAGCTCTGACTGGGGGAGCTTATCTAGAACCTCCACTGTAGAGCAGCTCTGACTGGGGGAGCTTATCAAGAACCCAGCGTTTCACACCGAACCCCCCACTTATGTATTAAACATTTCCTAATGTAGAGAATGTTCCTCACACTGTCCGAACACGCAGACCTTTTTGGTCCTTTAGTCATCAGTGTGTGACCGTGTGGAATGTCTGTTTAATAAATCATACCTCTACAAATGTAGAAGTTCCTCTTCTGAGAGTACGTTGTACGGCGTGCACGGCTATAATTATGTCCTCGTGTTAATGATACAGCAAGATGAACCGCTCTCCCACCAAAGTGTGTACTTTATTTTTGTCTATGGTTGCTAAGCGACAAGGCAGGTAAATGTATTAAATATGAAAGAAGGTTGAAGAAGAATTGTGAAGGTTGGTGTATTTGATCAGATGCTGGAGAGATTAGATTTGCCACAAATGTTCAGTCATGCCCTCAGCTGAGGATTTTAAAGAGGAACAGTGTCCAGTCAGTGTCCACTTCCTCAAAACTCCTCCAAATACAGATACAGCTGAGTGTGTGTCAGTGTGTGTCAGTGTGTGTCAGTGTGTGTCAGTGTGTGTCAGTGTGTGTCAGTGTGTGTCAGTGTGTGTCAGTGTGTGTTCTGGGATGTTTCTATTTTTGTTCTTTTTTTTTCTTTTTTCTTTATTTACACTACATACACACACAGCAAACCCAGCACAGTTCATTAATATTTCATATTTGGCTTGTTCTTGTTTCTCCAGGCTGTTCAGGAAGGCTCCATTAAGTGTAACTTTGCTGGAGTGGCGCTGGGAGACTCCTGGATTTCTCCGTTAGGTTTGTATTCTAAACAACTCAGATTAACTTTCATCAGACTGAGAGTCCGAGAGACTGGGAGCTAATTAGACGTATTTATCTTAATCTGTAATTATTTCTGGTGAAAGTACAAAACTGACCACCCCCCTCCCCTCCTCCCCCCTGCAGACTCTGTCCTGACCTGGGGGCCGTATCTGTACAGCACGGTGAGTACACCCACTTTATCCACAGTACCCAGTTTCCCCTCTGTCCCCTCAGCCCGGTCATGTCTAGTGCTTCTGTAGTTTGACACTGAATCTAACAAGCACTGGAAGCTAAGTTAGCACTGGAAGCTAAGTTAGCACTGGAAGCTAATCACACGTCTGCATCATCACACACTCTCCTCGAAGCGTGTGGAGGTGTTCAGGAGGTGTTCAGTAATCTCTAATCTCCCTAAACTTGATTATGTGGGTTCTGACACTGTAGGACTCTGTTATCTAGAACATGGACTGAAGTGCGAACACTCAGGCTTTTAACTATGAGATGTGTTCTAGATAATAAATGATCAGAATCCATCGAAGACAGTTTGTTTTAAGATTTAGCTTCAAAAACCTGTTTGCTACATTAGCCCTGGAGCACCGGGTAACACTGAATAACTGGATGACTAGAACTGTTCTTTTAAACGTTCAATGTTGTTGTAAATTGTCCGTAGTGTTCTAACTGGGCAAGTGTGTGTGTGTGTGTGTGTGTGTGTGTGTGTGTGTGTGTGTGTGTGTGTGTGTGTGTGTGTGTGTGTGTTCTTCAGTCTCTGCTGGATGATTATGGTCTAATGGAGGTTACCCGCGCAGCGAAAGCCGTCCAGCAGGCAGTGGAGCAGGGTCAGTACCAGCAGGCCACTCAGCTGTGGTCCGTTACGGAGAGCGTGGTGGAGCAGGTCAGTGCCTCTGATCATAAACAGCCGTTCATACACAGATAGAACACAGAAAGCATCAGCGGCTGCGTTCACGTCACCAGGCTGAAGTGACTCACATCAGATTTTATTTCCTGCTCCGTGTGGACGTGTCAAATCCCATCTTTTCTAATCATATCTGAGTCACTTCCATATGTGGTTCTAGATTGGATCCGTATTTAATTTAGATAGAGAGATAACTTTATCAATCCCAGAGGGAGAGTCAGATGTTACAGCAGCACAGACGTCCAGTGAAAAGCAAACAAGAGCAACGCAAAGAGCAAAGTAGCCTCTTCATTTTGTACAAATGCATAAACAGAAGGAAGATTAATAAGAATATAATAAAGCAGTTAAAGTGGGACCTGCAGTAAGTAAGACGCATAAATATTATGCAGATGACCAGGCAGTGCGTTTTGACATACCAATGCCAACAAAACATCTGAATATCCAGTATAATACTAACAACTGAGTGACTGTGATATATGATTCCCAATATTAATAGCCTTGTAAATACACAGTAGTAAAGCAATATGAAATGCAGGTACCAAGACAGCTCTGTGACAGTGCAGTGTAAAAACAAAAAACAAAAAATAATACTGTAAAACAAATATACACACATAACTAGATCTGTAATACATGTGCAATGTGAGGTGCATGGATGTATTCGTGGGCATGCCACATGAATGTGGACAGTCAGTGAACTTCTTTTTACCTGTACGCATGCACTCAGTGTTGTCCTGCTGCACTGCCGTATATATATATATATATATATATATATATATATATACAGTGAGTCCAAGAAGTATTTGATCCCTTGCTGATTTTCTTCGTTGGCCCACTAATAAAGACATGATCATTCTATACTTTTAATGGTAGATGTATTCTTACATGGAGAGACAGAATATTAAAAAGAAAATCCAGAAAATAAATCTAAGGAATATATATTAATTGATTTGTATTTCATGGAGTGAAATAAGTATTTGATCCCTTAGTATTCATTAGCAGTTCTGGCTTTTACAGACCAGTTAGACACTCCCAATCAACTTGTTACCTGACCTGAAGCCACCTGTTCTCACTAATCACTTGTGTGAAAAACACCTGTCCACAGAATCAGACAGATCACACAGATTTCAAGTCTCCAACATGGGTAAAACCAAAGAGCTGTCACAGGACCTCAGAGTCAGAATTGTTGACCTTCACAAAGCTGGAATGGGCTACAAAAAGATTAGTAAGGTGTTGGATGTGAAAGTAACAACTATTGGTGCAATTATCAGAAAGTTTAAAGAGTATAACATGACAATCAACAGACCTCGGCCCGGTGCTCCAAAGAAGATTTCGCCTCGTGGGGTGGCAATGATGCTGAGAACAGTCAGAAATCGTCCTGCAACCACTCGGCAGGAGTTAGCAAATGACCTGAAGGCAGCTGGGACCACAGTTTGCAAGGAAACAATTGGCAACACTTTGCGCAACAATGGATTCACATCCTGCAGTGCCCGAAAGGTACCCCTGCTGAAGAGAGCACATGTGGAGGCGCGCCTCAAGTATGCCAATGATCATTTGAAAGATGAACCAAGTTATTGGGAGAAGGTTTTGTGGTCAGACGAGACCAAAATTGAACTTTTTGGCCTCAACTCCACCCGCCATGTGTGGAGGAAGAAAAATGCTGCCTATGACCCCAAGAACACTGTGCCCACCGTCAAGCATGGAGGTGGAAGCATAATGTTTTGGGGGTGTTTCTCTGCCAAGGGTACAGGGCTACTTCACCGCATCACTGGGAAGATGGATGGAGCCATGTACCGCACAATCCTGAGGGACAACCTCCTCCCCTCTGCCAGGGATCTGAAAATGGGCCGTGGTTGGGTCTTCCAACATGATAACGACCCTAAACATACAGCAAAGGCAACAAAGGATTGGCTCAAGAAAAATCACATTAAGGTCATGGAGTGGCCCAGCCAGTCGCCAGACCTCAATCCGATCGAAAATCTATGGAGGGAGCTGAAGGTCAGAGTTGCCAAGCGACAGCCCACCAACCTTCATGATTTAGAGAGGATCTGCAAAGAAGAGTGGGCCAAAATTCCCCCTGGTGTGTGTGCTAAACTTGTGGTTAACTACAACAAACGTCTCACCGCTGTGCTTGCAAACAAAGGCTTTGCCACTAAGTATTGAGTGTGTTTGGCAAGAGGGATCAAATACTTATTTTCCTCATTGAAATACAAATTAATTAAAATATATTCTTTAAAATTATATTCTGGATTTTTGTCTTGATATTCTGTCTCTCCATGTTAGAATATATCTACCATTAAAAGTGCAGAAGGATAGTGTCTTTATTAGTGGGCAAACAAAGAAAATCAGCAAGGGATCAAATACTTCTTGGACTCACTGTATATTTGTGTGTGTATATATATATATGTATGTATGTGTGTGTGGATGTGTGTTATTGTTTTTATGTGTTTTCATGTTCACCAGGCTCCGTCATATCACCACAGCTGAACAGGCCTGTTTTATTAAAAAGTTAAATGTTTGATTTTGCAGAACACAAACGGAGTGAATTTCTACAACATCCTCACGCAGGAAGACGACGACGACCTGGTGAAGTCCAGCACTGACAGCCGAGACTATCTGTGTAAGACCCTGCGGTAGATGCTTCACACACAGGCTGGTGCATTTGAGCCTGTGTTCAGCTCTGACGTTCACAATTCCTCTGTTTTACCAGCTGCCCTGAAACGCCGCCACATCAGCCCCCTCCACGGCCAGTCCCTCTCAGAGCTGATGAACGGACCAATCAGGAAGAAGCTTGGTGTCATTCCAAAGAACGTTACTTGGGGAGGTAAATAACCACTGTAAACCCCCTGGCCACTTTATCAGAAACCATGTTTTGGTAGTACAAGCATAAGGAGGACACTGAGGGGAAGCACAAAGTGGGTGTTTCTAATAAAATGGCCAGTAAGTCTACAGTGTTACATTATGTATTTGTGTGCTTCAGGCCAGGCTGATGATGTGTTCTCCAGCATGTCTGGAGACTTCATGAAGCCAGTGGTGGACATCGTAGATGAGCTGTTGTCTGCAGGGGTCAATGTGACTGTCTATAACGGGCAGCTGGACCTGATTGTGGACACCATGGGTAAGTCGCTTCATCCGGAGGTGGATGTTTGAGAATGGAGGACAGGTTAGAAGTGAGGTTGTTTATTGTGACCTTGCTAAAGCCCAGATTTGTGGAGGATTATGTTGCTGACCAAATATTTGGGGACACCTAGAAACCATGATAAAAAAGCTCTTCAGTAAAAAGCAGTGTGATGATCTATCTGAGAACAGCCACAACACACAAACTAATTAGGAACTATAATTAATGAATTAATATAAAGAGAAAGTCCTCATCATGCTGTCACTGCAGAAAAGATGTAGAAAAGATCAAAGCCTTGCTGTGTTTAAGTGCACTGAGGATAATCTTGGTAAAGATAATCTTCTCAAGGATGTGAGAAAAGACCTTACCTTAAGAATACCTGAAATTAGTTTAAAGAAAGTTTACAAATAATAACAATATTAAAAATAACAAAGCATTTATGTATTATATAATAAAATGAGTGTTAGATATTTTTTATTTATGTTTGATCATATTTATTATATTTATTAAAAATATATGCAGGGGAAACTCCACCTCAAGCTTTGTGAGGTTCGTGATTTATTTTAGAGAGAGTTCAGTAGCGCTTTACTTCCAGAAGGTTTTGGGAAACTTGTTCATTAATGAACTTTGTAATTAGAGAGTAATTAGAGTTGCCAAGCTTTTCAGAGGCTCAGTCCTGATCAGAAGGGAATTACCAGTCCAGTTCAGAATTCCTGTTAGAACTGTGTCTTGATTTCTAATACATTCCATAATAAAACCAAATATAAAAACTGTAATTGAATAAAAGCCAAACTAAAACTCTTGCTTTTCAGAAAATGACTTTAGGCCTTAAGTGGTAACCCTCCTAGGGACCACAAATGAAAATGAACCTATTAACATTTACACTGACCTGACACTAAAATGTTGTCCCTCCTCAATAAACAAACAAATGAAATATATGTATTTTAAAAAATAAATTAAAGCATTAATGAATATTAAAAGTGACATTTTATAACTGACACTAAAATGAACTAAAAATAAAGAATTAATAAAAATGATGAAACCATAATAACTCACTGCTCATGGACTCTAAAGTTTTACCCACAACTGCTTTTTTTTGACAACTAAATATTAGGCAGGTTGTTCTGGTCCGGCTGCTGGTCAGTGCACTTTAAACAGGCTGTAAGAGCTCAGTGTGGGATCTGTTAGAGCATCATTAATCAGTAACAGTGCTAGAGATCCACAGCTGAGAACAGGGTGAGCAGTCGTGTCCGTGTGCTGGTTTGCAGGTCAGGAGCTGTGGGTGAAGAAGCTGAAATGGGACGGACTCCAGAAGTTCAGTCAGATGAAGTGGACGGCTCTGGAAGACCCTAAATCTGCAGGACAGACGGGAGCTTTCTACAAGACCTACAAAAACTTCGCCTTCTACTGGATCCTCAAGGCTGGACACATGGTAAGCTACTGCTCTTAAACTGTTCTTAAAATGAAAGAATAAAGGAATAAAATGAGGAAATGATATTTACACCTTTTCCCTTAGTGTTTAAAGGGTTAACAGACAGGGGAATAAACCCCACCATACTCTTTAACTGGAGAGGCTGTAGGACCTGCTTCCAGTACTTTTAGGATGAGTTCATCCAACATCAGAACCTGACCTCACTGATTCTCTCACTTTTGTGGGTCTAAATGCAATCAAATCCTCCTTACAGCAATGTTCTAACATCTAGTGTAAAGCCTTTCCAGAAGAGTAGAGGCTGTTCCTGCAGTAAAAGAGGGACACACCTCCAGCTCATAGCCTTAACTTCAGGAGGACCTCTGGAGCAGCAGGAGAACATACTGTGTGCTTCAGCAAATATAAATATTAATATGACTCTAATTAATATGATATCATTGATCATCAAACTGACTCTAATATTCGAAAACTGGTGCAGCTTCATATAAACACAACCTGATACACCCCCAGACCATTGTTCACTGACCACTGTCTTTTTGATTACCGTAGATCCCCTCTGACCAGGGCAAGATGGCTCTGAGGATGCTGAAGATGGTCACTCAGCAGGAGTGATGAAGACGTCCTGACGATTTTAGACAATCAACACAGATTCACCAAAATCAATGTTTTTTTTTAATTCTCTGACCTCACACACCTCACCTCACTCTTTCTGATGATGATCCTGTGTCTAACCAAACTGAATCGTTTCTTTTTTGATTGAGCGAGTCCTCAATAAACTGCTTTTTTTCTATGTCGTTTGATTCATTAATTCCCACTTCAGCTCATTCAGGTACGTTAACTCATTACATCTGAGCTGTTTCAGAGTACGTCAGCGCTGTTCCTGTAGTCTCGGCATTTGACTGGAATCTGGATTGCATGCTGATCAGATTTTGAGCACAATACTGAGACAGAGGAGCCGGTACCAGTCCTTACAAACAGACATGAGTGATATCTGAAAGTAATCAGTGGGAGGTCGCAGCGTAATCCTTGGTAACCCCAGACAATGCATGCCATTTTTATATTTTGTAGTTTTGTTTTTAGTAATAAATTGTAATCATTTATTTTTTATTTCTTTTATTTTTTTCATGTCATATAATTGAATTTTCTAATATTTGGTTGATTTTTTTTCCCATGGATTTAATATTTATTAGGATGTTTTTCTGTGGATTTTATATTTTCTAATATTTTTATATATTTTAGTGAATTTTAGGAGCTCATAATTTAGAGACATGCCGTGGGAAATGTCCGCTGCACTAAACGTATAGGGCATGACCTTGACTAGACCTATATACCAGCACAAACTCGGATGTGATCAATTTGATTCATCATTTTAGTTTCATAAATTTCAAACATAAGCTGAACACAGACGTTAGACGAACATCTGAGAAATGTTTTTCAACCAGAAACAGAAGACTGCATTCAGTAAAGCAGGGGTGAAAGAGCTGCCGTGTGGCTCTAGCTGGACTGGAGACTGGACACTGTCTGCTGTCACACTTCAGAATCTGCACCATCAGATCAGGCCCTCACTGCATTCCCACACTCCTAACCGTCACTGTCGCAACAAAACCCTGATCAGTTCAAAACGCCTGCTGCCCTCTCCACCGCATGGACATTGGCAGATCAGTGGACCAACAGAACCACCTCATTATATTAAAGGAGCAGTTCAACGGAAAATCAGTTGAACGTGATTGATCTCTGAGCCCAGATTCAGCTGATCAGCCGAGACGTGTTCGGCTTCTGCAGTGAGCTTCTTTTATTTACAACAGGAGATGCTAGGCTAACAGTGCTAACAAACACTGGACTTAGACAGTCACCATTCTCATCTCTGTAGACACGCCCCCAAACATGATTGTCACTTAACATGCATCTCAGGACTCCTGATTGCTGTGACAGATTTCTGAAGCGATTAAAGGGAGGGTGGGGCAGGTGCCTACAGAGACTAGTGAACTGGCGAAGGGCTCTGGGCTGAAGGGCTGAAGGGCTGAATCTGGGCTCAGAGATCAATCAAGATAGTCTGGCTTTTTTTTCTGAACTGCTCCTCTAAGGGAAGTTAAGGGTTAGCAGTGTTTTGCAGTCTCTAGAAGTTACTCTCTTACATGAGATCAGAGGTTTTGTTCCACAGTGACTAAATACTATAATTAAAGCTGTTTATTCTCGCTTCAGCATGTAGTTCACGTCTGGATTGTATTTGGAAAAATTTGGCAGAATTCAACAAATTCATAATCCAATTATCCTGCATACAAAGCACATTCCTGCAGCACCACATGATACACTATATGAACAAAAGTATTGGGACACTGTTGGAGTAACTGTCTCTACTGTCCAGAGAAGATGACGTTCTACTAAATCATGGAGGAGCACTGCTGTGAGGATTGGTGTTAGTGAGGTCAGGATGTTGGATGATCTCCTCCCTACCACCTCGTCCCCAACTCATCCCAAAAGTAGTGATGGAGCTCCACCACCATCATTCCAGAGAACACAGTTCCTCCACTGCTCCACAGCTCCTCAATGCTGGGGGACTTTATACCCCTCTAGCCCACGCCTGGCATTATTAGGCAGCATGGAGCCAATAGGGTCATGATGTTGATCTGCTCCAGAGAGTCCTATTCTATTGGCAGTACTTCTCCTCTACAGAGACTAGACAAGCTGTGTGTGCACATCTGTGAATACATCATTAGGATACATCATTAGGATGGGTGTCCACAAACATTTGGACATATAGTGTACACTACAGGAAAATACAGCACTTTTGTAAGTATGCAGAAGCAGAAAACACAGAGAGCATGCTGGGTGTGTTTACACCTGACTTTAAAGAAATCCAGGTGTGATCTGCACGCTAAAGCAAGCTGGAAACACCCTCTGAATAAAAACACAAGCATAAATCAGCTTCTTCATGACTAGACAAAAAAAACCTTTACTGTGTGTGTGGTTATACATTATCAGTGGTGTGTGTGTAGCTGAGTGTTATCCTCCCCCAGAAGCTCTGGTTCAGAGTGAAGCCCTCTCTGCTGACCGGCTCCACCAGCAGCTCCAGCAGCCCTGGAGCATCTGGCACCTCTAGCTCTGACACACGGTACAGTGTGGAGTACGACCGGCCAATCAGAGTCAGAGACCCAGGAGGAACCCGGGGGTCTGGCCCACGCAGCCTCCGCCAGTACACGCGCCAGTGACGGACCAGCTGCGGGGGGTAGGTCCAGCGCAACGTGGCGTTCAGATGGACCTTCAGAGAACTTCCGTCTCCAGCTCCTCTCTGCCAGACCACGTCATACAAACACACACTCCGCACAGGAAGTGGAGGTGTAAACAAACTCTCAGCATCCAACACCTGCGCAGACACACACACACACACACACACACACACACACACAATCAGTGGATTACTAGATAACATGTAATTCAGCACTGATTAAAGCAATAAGCACAGTGTAGCACTGGGGTATGAGCTGGAGATGGTAGATCAGTGCGGACGCTATAGATGGGTGTGGATGGGTATAAAAGGGATAAATAGGTATAGACGAAATAAATGGGCATACATGGGAGTGGATGATTATAGATGGGTACAGGGTACAGACGGGTATAGATGGGTACAGACGGGTATAGACAGCATCAATGGGTACAAATTGGTACAGATGGGTATAGACAGTATAGATGGGTACAGACGGGTATAGACAGTATAAATGGGTATGATGGGTACAGATGGGTATAGACAGTATAGATGGGTACAGACGGGTATAGACAGTGTAAATGGGTACGGATGGGAAGGCTCTCCTGTACCATGATCTCCCCGATCTTGCAGTTAAAATCCAGATCTGCTTCTGTTCCATCTCGAGCAACCTTAACACACACCTCCCTCAGTGCACAACCACTCAGCTCCAGCTGAAAACATCTGTACACACACACACACACACACACACACACAAAAATAGAATCACTTGTCATATTAATAATTGTCTTTTTTTATTATAATTGAATGGATTTACGTTACTGGAACATTCCAGAAGGTGAAACCACTCACCTGGTGGTCCAGCCATCTGCTCTCCACTGACCACAGCTTTGAATAAACTGCTTCACCAAGTGATGATCTTCCCTTAACACTACTGGAAAAACACTACTGGCTGAAATACACACACACAGAACCCCAATTATTATTGGAGCAAACATGTACAGAACACTTTCTATTTATTTATTGAATTAATAGATTTGAATAAGTAATATTTACACATGTTGTACATTTCTATAATCTGTTTAATTCAGTAAATAAACAGGAATTGAATGGTAAATCTGCAGAAGTGTAGAGGATGAAGAGGCTTATTTACAGTGTTTAATTTAAAAGGGAGGAACTTTGGCTGCTGCTGCCACTATTTTACTGATAATATAACTGGTATAGTACTGATCCTTCTACTTATATAAAAAAAAGTCTTAAGCAGTCAATAGCACAAGAGCTTGTATATTAGAAAATAGAATACGTCCAAGCAAAAGAATCCTGTCTGTTTCTGCCCATAAAAGCTATTTTATACAGAACTTCACTCAGGTGTGAGCGTGCAGAACGAGCTGCTCCTTTTCTGCCTAAACTTTAATACATGAATAAGCCTAACGTCAGGAGCCTTTCAATACCCAACAGTTAACACCAGGTTTCATTATCTACACTACTCTACAACCTTCATAACCTCAGTCTCAGACTCTTCTGCAGGGAGAAATGGACTCACAGGGTATTTCCTCCCGTCCTGTGTATGTGCACAGATCAGCGTCTGTGGTCTTGAGCTCCAGAGACACGCTCACCCCCACGGACGGCTTATAGACAAACGAGATGAACGTCCTCATGGCCAAAGGAACATGGAGAGAAAATATCCTACAGGAATAACCATGGAGACAGCATTAGACTGGCATTTACAGGAACACTTCACCCCTCTGAACCTCACAGAGTAATGCAGGTGGGTGATGGTCTTCACCTTGCACACACTTTAGACAGTGTTTGGGGTAATTTCCCCTCCAGCAGCAGAGAGCTCCCCCCAGTCCAGGCGTCCTCCGGGCAGCCGCGAGTTCTCCACCAGCCACTGTCCTCCAAAGTCTCCTTAAAGTACAGCGGCTGGAGCTCCTGAGCATTCAGATTGAACCACTTCTGCTCTTGCACCACCTAAAAACACACACACACACACACACACACACTCAACAATGGTCCTGAGCACTTGCTACTGCTGAACCTACACCACAATCTTCAAACGAGCCATAAATATGCTAAACTACCTTAGCCTTAATGGGTGGGGCTAAACTTAGGTAGGCTGAATGGGCTGGGCTTAACTGCTGTAGTCTAAAAGAGTGGGGCTAAGCTGCTGTAGCCTGAATGGGCAGGTCTAAACGGAGGTAGACTGAATGGGTGGGGATAAAGTACTGTAGCATTAATGGGTGGGGCTAAACTACTATAGTCTGAATGGATGTGGTTAAGATACTGTAAGACTAACTTATGATAGATTAGGGATGATGGATTAGGGTAGAGTAGGGCGTACCTGTCCTCTCCAGTGGAAACTCCTGCCGAAGCCCTGACAGAAGGAGGAGACGAAGGGCAGAGAGCACACTGGACGATGAACATACAGGTGATCCGATAGCAGCAGCCAGAACCTGAACAGACAGACAGACAGACAGGCAGACAGGCGACAGACAGACAGACAGGCAGACAGAATTACACAGACATTCTCTGACTGAATGATTCAGTATTATCTCAATACACTCCCCCAGTCCTACCGTTTATATATGGAAACTAAATTGTAAAAACAGCCACTGTTCCTCTGATGTCAAAAGAACCACCTTATTTACATATCTCAGCGTATCCAGCCTACCACAGTTTAGCCCCACCCACTCATACTGCAGTTCTTAGGAGTGTTTTAGTTCCCACTGCCAATCAGAACAGAGCTTTCTTATATATCTCAAAGAGAAACAGTAGCTGCATTTCTCAGCTGCTGTGACACAGAAGTCTGTTCCAAAGTGAAGGACCCTTCGTATACAGCCCATCCAGTCTACGCCTGGAGTGATTTTGAGGATGCAACTGATGTATCCTTTTCAGTCCCCGGTTACCCACAGTTCTCTAGGCACATAAATATCAACAGCACCATGAAAATGACGGAAACCGAAGCCTCCCCAGCAGAGCCTTTTTAAAAATGTCAGCTTTTATAATTATAATTGATTTCACACAAGTTTCCCACCACAACTGCAAGAGGCGGGACCTTTCTGGGGATGTCACCATGCATCCTCGGTAGACCGGATCTGTGTGACCAGTAGGCTACTATGGAGTCTTCATGAGACCTACCCCAGCTGCAGCCTCGGCTCTGTAGTGCAGCTAACGTGTTTAACTGACGGTGGTACAGTCATGAATTCTGACTGAATTAGGAACACACAAACACCATGAAATACAATCAGAGCACAGAGCACGGTCAGAGCGTCGTTCTTGTAAACTTACTTATCCTGGTTTTCACGGAAGTCTGCCTTATCATGGCACTCGTAGACCCAGCCAGGAGCAAAGATGGCCGTGGACAAGCCGTGTTTACGCACCAGCTGAAGAGCCTGAGAGGGCAGGAAACAGAGCACAACGACCCATCACTCACTATCACTCACCTCTTATACCCTTATAGTCCCCACTCCTATGACTTTACTGTGTTTCGAGTTTGTAAAGCTGAGGGAGGAGTTTTCTACTGATCAGACGTTCTTTTGAGATCATTAGAAAACCTGGGGTGATCACATGACCACAAGCATTTACATTAAGCATAACTCTGAGAAATAGAACACCTATCAAAGCATATCATCAATAACACAAATGCAATTATCATGTTACATATTACCATAGTCTTTACAGGACCCATCATTAATTATTATTAATCAATTAACCAAAAAATAATAATTCTCATCACCACACTGTCAGTTTCTCAGAACCGCTGTGTGTCCTTTTATGCTTTTTTTCTTAATAGAAATCAAAGAATTTGTATTACTTGCACCTGTTAGCTCCAATACATCCAATAATTTACTTATAAACTGTAGAGAAGTGAACTAAACCAACTATTTTTGTGGCACAAATTGAAAAAATCTGTGTTACAGTAATGACAATGTGTAAAATACTCATTTAAAATATGTTTTAATAATTAGCTACAATACTTAGTCCGACATCAGAGTGGATATTCTAAAAAGAATGGAGAGAACTTCCACCACAATCTTCAAACGAGCCATAAATATGCTAAACTACCGTAGCCTTAAAGGATGGGGCTAAACTAAGGTAGGCTGAACGGGCAGGGCTTTACTGCTGTAGTCTGAAAGGGTGGGGCTAAGCTGCTGTTACCTGAATGGGCAGGTCTAAATGGAGGTAGGTTTAATGGGTGGGGCTAAGCTGCTGTTGCCTGAATGGGCAGGTCTAAATGGAGGTAGGTTTAATGGGTGGGGCTAAATTACTGTAGCATTAATGGGTGGGGCTAAACTAGAAAAAAGGAAAAAGAAAAAATGATATATATATTTATCTTTACGTCTTGCTGTTGTTGCGGTGATGACAGTGTGCTCACTAATGCTGAACATTGTTGGAAAGCACCAATTTACTAGCAATGAACTAATTGGACGTATGGAAGCTGAAATCAGTCCCAAGAGAAGAACGGCCCTTGTTTAAATCTGCCACTAGATGGCACTGCGTGTGACGTCAGGCATGGGTTCCAGTGATTGTAAAAGCGAAGCAAAATAGGTTAAAATCAGGCTGATCAGCAACACAGCGCCTCTCACCTTGTTGGTTTCAAACTTCCCTCCCACCACGTCTCCTCTGGCAAACACGTCGATCCCAACATAAATATCAGCCAGGCGACCCTGAGCTGCGGAGTAGGAGGCCATTCCCTCCAGACTGCTCTCGGTCCAGTTATAGTTGGTGAAGATGCCGTCACACGCCTCGAAAAACACTCTGATAGAGCGAGAAATGATCCCACACAGCACACACAGCACAGAGCTAACAACACGTTCTAGATAACAGCGAGTCATACAGTCAGAACCCACAGAATCAAGTCTATTAGAGATTACTGAACACCTCCACACACTTTGAGGAGAACGTGTGTGATGATGCTAATTGGTGTACATAAGCTTCCAGTGTTTGTTAGCTACATTAGCCCTGTTTCTCCAGTGCTGTTGTTATTTAGTTATCAAATTAATCAGTAAACAACCTATGATATGATGACAGTCCTAGAGGAAACCAATCAGTGAAAAGCATTTCCATCGTAATGTGAACAGTATCCTCAAAGACACGATCACAGAGCATCCAACAATACAGGCAGCAGGAGCTTCTTCTACACAGAGATAAAGACACAACAGTTTGATACTCTGATCCATTATTACTGACTGATGTGGGCATGCATGCGGTGAGATGTTAGGTTAGACGAGGTCAAACAGCTTTAAACTGTTGTAGCAACAACACCACCACCACCCCCACCCCCACCACCACTGTCACCACTGTGACTTTTATCACAGCTGAGTCAAATTTATCACCACATCTCCCGGCACTGGCAGGGTGCGGCTGTATTAGGAAAGAACTCAAGCAAAGACTCTCTACATGTCCAAATGTTTGTGGACACCCTTTCTAATGCATTCAGCTACTTTAAGCTGCACTCATTGTTGACACAGATGTGAAAATGCACACACACAGCTTGTTTAGTCCCTGTAGAGAAGAAGTACTGCCAATAGAATAGGACTCTCTGGAGCAGATCCACATCATGACCCTATTGGCTCCATGCTGCCTAATAATGCCAGGCGTGGGCTAGAGGGATATAAAGCCCCCCAGCATTGAGGAGCTGTGGAGCAGTGGAGGAATTATGCTCTCTGGAATGATGGTGGTGGAGCTCCATCCAGTACTTTTAGAGGGGATGAGTTGGGGAGGATGAGGTGGGTGGTAAACATCCAACATCCTGAGGCCTCAACAGATGTAGCAGCCTTAAGAAGAACTTAAGAGCGCCCCCTAATGTTCAGAAACTAACCAAACCCTCCCTCAGGTGTGTGTGTGTGTGTGTTTGTATGCTTACTTGTTGCTTTCGTTGAGTTCGTTCTGCCATTTGAGCGTCCCGTTCTCCAGAACACTGTCATACCAGATCACCAGACTGCCAGGCACTCGCTCATGGAGCTGATCAGTCAGGTAGCGCAGGAACGGAGCCATATTCTTCACTGCAGTGGCCTACATACACACACACACACACACACACACACACACACACTCAATCATTATCACAATACTGATCTTTGATCTCTGTAATATTGGTCTCACAGTGGGTTGCCTTAAGCAAATTAGCTCTCTGACCAATTGGCACTGCTTTGGTGTTTATAATGTGGGCGTTATTCCCAGTTCCCCCATTATTTTTTAAAACACCCCTATTACACAATGCTACCAGCGCTGAGAGGGTGAAGGCGAACGCAGTCTTCCTCAGAGACACGTGAAGAAGCTCCAGAGGGAGGACAGTTATGTTTCCTGAGACTTCTAGTCACTGACGGATAGCTTTGACATGACTAGGGACCAAACTAGCAACCTATTGATGATAGGTCCAGCACTTAGACAGATGTGCCACTCAGGAGACCCAATAATCAGCTACTACTCTTGCGCTTACTGTGACCTGCAGTCACATTCACTCACACTCAGCACGTTCTCAATGTTAATGAGCCAGCCGTCGAAGCCGTAGCAGTGAGCGATCTGCACCAGCTTATCAGCAGCAGAGCGATACCCCTCCTCCTCAGCCAGGAACACCTCACACATATTCCCTCCATCCGTCCACTCTGTGATGAACGTGCCTGAAAGTATTTAAAATCATATGAACAATTTAGTGCATTATAGAGCGCCTCCTATGCTTCCTGTAGTGTATTACAGTCTGTCAGAATGAGTGTGTGAATCATATGAACATTATAGAGCATTATAGAGCGCCCCCTACGCTTCCTGTAGTGTATTACAGTCTGTCAGAATGAGTGTGTGAAGCATATGAACATTATAGAGCATTAGTGAGCATTATAGAGGGAACAGGCCATGTGACGTCATGTTAAGATCTTACCTAGTGAGAGAACACCGTGTTTATGAGCTGCGTTAGTCCACACTGCAGGAGGGATGGTGACCATGTGGTGGCTGAAGTAGTTGAAGATGTCGATATATTCCCAGTGATAGAAGACATACGGAGCCTCCACCTCAGCACCTTGAATAAACCTCAGAAGAAAACACACTAACATCAACACCCAGCCAGTACCTATGAATTCAGCAAAGTTCTTCTTAAACTTTTCAATTTAAAAAATTATATATATGATATATGATTTTATTTTGTTCAAAAACAGTGAGAAAATGCAACTTTCCAAAAGAGTTGAATAAGTGAATGAAAGTGTTTAAAACCTGTACCTGTCTTCCAAGTATCCTCCCATCATGTCATGGCAGATTAGTGTCCTCCTCGGACAGTCGGTCAGTGACGGGTGCCTGCTGGCCAGAGGCACCGTGGCAATGTTAAAAAGACTTGCCTCGCTGCGTTTCCACGACAGCAGCTCATCCAGGGACTTCAGACTACAGCTGATGGGCTCTGTAGTGTCTGGGTCGTAGTGCTGCACTGTGACACAGACAGACAGACAGAAATGGTGGAAATGGTGCTTCTGGAGCCACACAGCAGATTTAAGACAACTTTAGCATGTGAACATTATAGAGCATTATAGAGCGCCCCCTACGCTTCCTGTAGTGTATTACAGTCTGTCAGAATGAGCGTGTGGATCATATGAACATTATAGAGCATTATAGAGCGCCCCCTACGCTTCCTGTAGTGTATTACAGTCTGTCAGAATGAGCGTGTGGATCATATGAACATTATAGAGCATTATAGAGCGCCCCCTACGCTTCCTGTAGTGTATTACAGTCTGAGTGAGCGTGTGGATCATTTGAACATTGCAGAGCATTATATTTTGATAATTCATATTTTAAAGCAGATATATTAACAGTCTGTGTATTTGGAATAGTGTATGTTAATGTGTAGATTTCTGCACTTTAGTGTGTATATATTAGGCATTTATTTACTGCCAGGACTACACACCTCTCATTTTAGGATTGTCACATGGCAATTAAACCCAAGAAAACTGAAGAATATGAGCTTTTTAAATTAAAGTCATCATGCTGTGAACTGTGCAGTGTTTTCACACTCCACAGACTTTCCGCTGGGAGTGAAACGTGGTGTGTTTTAACAGGGGTCTGATACCTGGCAGTGTAGACGGCTCATAGGATATGACTTCATGGACACTCCTCAAATCCGCAGACTCGTCTAAGCAAGACTCTGAACTGTAAAGGATAAAACAACCGTAATGGATTAACATATAGGGCCATATAGGGTGCCTAAACTTGTGCCTTTATGTTTAGATTTTAAAATATAACAAATATTGCATGTTTTATTCAAAATTAGTTATATTTGACTTCTGACCAGGGGTGCCTAGACTTTTGGACACCACTGTACATAACTTATATATATATATATATATATATATATATATACACATCAGTAGATTTAGTGAGGATATCTATTTATCAACATATATCCCCTGATTGCTTTTTTAAATTATTATTATTATTATTATTACTATTATTATTATTATTATTATAATAATTTATTGACATTCTGGTGTGTTGGTCCAGGCCCTGGACTGCTTTGCTGTAAGAAGATGAGAAATGTCTAATAACAAACTTTAGTTTCTGTAGGAGCTGGATGTGCTACAACCACAGTTCTGTAAGTTTTAGAGACTTTAGTTTGCATTAACTTGGTATTTTAGTTGCAAATTTGACTTATTTCTGAGTCAAGAATTTGGAATTGCCCGTTCCACCTTAAATGGTGCAGCAGTTACATTGGGGCGCCTGAGGCGCCCCAATGTAACTGCTGCACCATTTAAGGTGGAACGGGCAATTCCAAAAAGAAGTCAACTGCAGCCTCGTACTTAAATATTCAAACCCTACAGTAGCTAATATCGTTCAGAAACGTACTTTAACCGCTATTAAATTATTATCTTTACATTTATTATCGATTAACTTTGCAGATTTTACTTTTTACTCACTCATTCTCGCTTTTCTGCTTTTTCCCTCCTGCACCTTCGGAAGTCTCCTCTTTTATTATTCTCTTGTTGGCACTAATATTCTCTCCGTCCATCATAATTAATAACTAATTAGAAAATAAACACAAATATAAACACACAGCTTTCCCCTCTACATGCATTCACACACACACAACACAACACGCTGCCTTCCGCGTCCCCTCTGATTGGGTAGCTGAACGTCACGTTGAGGCGCCACCACATGGAGCGTCCGCTAGAGGGCACTGAAGAGACCTTGTAAACAGACGCGTATTGCTAAATATATAGGACTGCTTTTCCAATAATATATATATATATCCTGGATGTGCTACAACCACAGTTCTATAAGTTTTAGAGACTTTAGATTGCATTAACTTGGTATTTTACTTGCTAATTTTACTTATTTTTGAGTATATATATATATATTAGTAATTAATGTGTGTAGAAGCTGGTCTAGGATCCCTACACCAGTGTTTCTTTCTCAGGCTCATTTATATTTTTAATATTTTACTGCTACACCAGCATTATAAAAGCTCCTCACAGAAAGTTCTTCACCTAATGGTGATGAAGACGCTGCCTGATGCCTGAGACACTGTTCTACCAGAGTTCTGAGAAGAGTTCGGCTCTAGAACCTGCTTTTAGAACCAGATCATTAAAATGGTGGAGGGATACATGCTGCAGGGTGTAGTGCGGCTACAGAAAGTAGTCCCTAAAGAAAACTGCATTAGTTGAGATTCTCTATTCACTATTTTACCTTCATCATCATCATCATCAGAAGACTCGTGTAGCTGCACTGGTGGGTTTGGATAGGAAATAAATTATGGGCTGTATCTGTGTTGTAGTCATGGCGACGTCTGGTTATTATCATAATCAGCATCATTCCACAACACTACTCTGGATTTTCCAGTGTTTGCTGTACAACAACTACATCCCCTCGTCTGTTCTCACCGGTTGTTACAGCTGTCCTTGTTAGAAAGCTAAAGCTCAGGGTTGTTTTGTTTTTGTTTGTTTTTAGAAAAATGCAATAATATAATACAACAGGTGTAAATCTGACTATTCGAACCCGTATCTGCACAGAGAGAAGGATCTGGAAGGATCTCATGTGGTTTACTTTCTCACAGGAGCAGGAGCACAGTCAGGCCTTGAGATGATGGTGATGTGTGTCTCTGTGGCCTGGATGTAAAACACGGAGTCGATAGTGGATACTGAATCATTGTTGGTTGATATTGAAATGCATAGTACTGAATCAATCATATTAGATCCTGAATTGTTCTCAGTTCATACTGAATCATCTTAGCAGAGCTTGAATCATTCACAGTAGATCCTGAATCATTCTGAAATAATTCATATTAGACACTGAACACTTCATAATGGACACTGCAATAACATGCTGTGTATCTCGGTTTCTGGATGTGGAGTAACCAGGTCACCGTGTTTTCACCCCGGTTTACAGTCAAACAGAGGAAAGGGTTCTTGTGAGATATGAACCCTTTAACCATGAGGCACAGTCTGACCAATAGGAGGAGAGGTCAGTTCTCATGTTGGGCTGAAAATCCAGCTTATAAAACAATGCAGGGTAAACACAGTGACCTCCTGCTTCCCCAAACACGGCCAGTCATGGTCATGTTTCTGCCTGAGAGATCCTGAGTGGTCCGGAGCGGTCCTGTCTCAGAGCTGGGCAGAGCCGGTTACAGCAGGGGCTAAATTAGACTGTCCTCTGAGGATACACACGAGATGCCTGCATAAACACACGTATCATCCCCTACACACACACACACACTAGGGAAGGAGTTGATGTAATTGTAAAGCAGACGTGAGTTTATGAAATAATAATAACAACCCTAATAATAATAATAATAATGATATTAATAATAACACAGTAATAACAGTAATAACAATGATGATCACTATAATTATTATTAGTAGTAGTGGTAGTAGTGTTTTTATTTTTATTACTGTTTCTATTATTATTGTTGTTTTTTATTTTTATTTTAATTTAATGTTGGTGGAGTCTGTGTGAGACTCATTTAAGAGAAAATCGATCAATTAATCCATTAAAGAGTGAATTATCTTTTCAGTCCCAGTCCTGAGAGCCTGATTCACTTCATCAGGTGACTGTGAGCTGAGTCAGAGTGAGTAAGAGCAGCAAACACACACACACACACACACACACACACACACACACACACACAGTACTGCCTGCTCTGTATTCCCTGTTGGTGTCTACCTCACCCTTAAAGAGCCCATATCCTCCATTTTTACACTTACTTTTAGAAGTCAGGCTGTAGCGACTACCTCAGGGGGGTGCTATACCACACTGGGTGGAACAGACTGGAACTGACTGCTCATCTTTAAGTAAATGACACAAAATAAATGGGGAGGGGGCTTTTTCCTGGTGTCACTGTGTGTCCAAAAGTTTGTGGACACCCATTCTAATGACTGTATTCAGCTACTTTAAGCTGCACCCATTGCTGACACAGTTGTGCAAATGCACACACGCAGCTTGTCTAGTCCCTGTAGAGAAGAAGTACTGCCAATAGAATAGGACTCTCTGGAGCAGATGAGCTGTGGAGCAGTGGAAGAACTGTGTTCTCTGGAATGACGGTGGTGGAGCTCCATCCAGTACTTTTGGGATGAGTTGGGGATGATGAGGTGGGGTGTTGATCATCATCATCCAACATCCTGACCTCACTGACGCGCTTGTCACTGAATGCAATCAAATCCTCACAGCAATACTCCTCCACAATCTATTAGAAAGCCTTCCCTGGACAGATACCCTTTATTTCAGATGAAACACAAATTAATATGCAGATGTCTCAATACTTTTGTCCATGTAGTGTAAAATCTACATTGAGAACATCTCGAAACCCGTTTAACTCTCCTATTCATGATGTCAGATCTGGCTCTGTGCCCACTCCTACGCACCATGAGCACTAAGGGTGTTAGGACCCAGCAGACTGTCCTTCTTCACAGCCTCCCAATGACGTCTGTACAGTCAGACGTGCCCAGGATAAACGTGAGAGTGAGCGTGGAGGAGCATCAGCAGCATCAGGAGGAGGTGAGGAGCACTTTCTTATTAAAACACACACACACACACACACACTCTCTCTCACACACACACACACACACTGCAGAACACACAGATAGGGAAACACACTGATGATTATGCTAATTACCTCTATATATATTTATACATTTATTCCTAGAAGGATGGGCTGGCTGGTAATCTAGGAATATGAGGGGATACAGACTGCTGACTGACAGTTCGGGCTGTGTTTAGGAGTGCAGAGTGTGTTCATCACTCCAGGCTGGTTGTCCTTCAGTGTCCTTGTTTTTGGTCCTGGAGGAGATCGGATCCTTCAGCAGCTCTTCTTCAGCTTCACTGGAACTATAAGATATAAGTTCTAAACTGTGTAAGTGTAGTTACTGCCTGCAGACGGAGTGTGTGACGAAGGCCGCCTGTGTGTGTGTGAGACAGTGGGAGGAAGGCCTAGTGACCCACAGCAGCATCCTCATTATAAAGTCACGTCAAGGTGAGCAGCTGTGACTTTTAATGCTGTGAGTTTAATTCTCTCTTCTCTTCTCTATTCACTCTTCTTCAGGGGTTTCTCAAGGGTTCTTCAAGGTTCTTAAGTAAAACAGTGGTTTACAGAACCCAAAAGAGGCAATTGTACCAAAAAAGTTCTTTGAAATGTTTCTTTGAAAATGTGATGGTGTGCAAACATGGAAAAGGTGTTGATTCTTCAATGAAGATCATGTGTGTGCTGCTTAGAGGAGTCCATGGCTGCTGATTGTTGCTGTTTAGAGGAGCCCATGGCTGCTTAGAGGAGTCCATGGCTGCTGATTGTTGTTGCTTAGAGGAGTCCAAGGCTGCTGATTGTTGTTGCTTAGAGGAGTCCAAGGCTGCTGATTGTTGTTGCTTAGAGGAGTCCATGGCTGCTGATTGTTGTTGCTTAGAGGAGTCCAAGGCTGCTGATTGTTGTTGCTTAGAGGAGTCCAAGGCTGCTGATTGTTGTTGCTTAGAGGAGTCCATGGCTGCTGATTGTTGTTGCTTAGAGGAGTCCAAGGCTGCTGATTGGTGTTGCTTAGAGGAGTCCAAGGCTGCTGATTGGTGTTGCTTAGAGGAGTCCATGGCTGCTGATTGTTGTTGCTTAGAGGAGTCCAAGGCTGCTGATTGTTGTTGCTTAGAGGAGTCCAAGGCTGCTGATTGTTGTTGCTTAGAGGAGTCCAAGGCTGCTGATTGTTGTTGCTTAGAGGAGTCCAAGGCTGCTGATTGTTGTTGCTTAGAGGAGCCCATGGCTGCTGATTGTTGTTGCTTAGAGGAGTCCAAGGCTGCTGATTGTTGCCGTTTAGATGACTTCATGGCTACTGAGTGTTGGGACAAGGTAAAAGAGCATAACGTTTTTGGGCTTTTCTAACTATAATTGTGAAAAACCTGTAGCTCAATAAGCGATGTGAAAGCGATTGTGAAAGTTATTCGAGAGCTCAAATCTCTTTTACTTTTACATGTTGTTTTAAATTTTTCTCATCAATTATTATTGGTAAATAATCATTTTAAAGAACAATTACAAATAAAATATCAGAATAATTAAAGATAACGCAGCAGATTTCAGAACAGAGTGTGGATAAAGAGCTGGTGAGCACACAGGCCTCAGGGTCAGGATTCTTATGTAACAGAACTCCTGGAGTTTCATTACCAAAAACTTCAGTGAAACAGCATGAGAGACTTCACCTTACCGTCCTTACCGTCACCGATGACTGAATTCTGATGTTATGCTATAGCAACATGTAAACACACCATTATATACAGTATATATGTTCTGCGATCGGATCTGTGAGTGTGTATTAACACACAGTGTAGAGCTGTGTAATCAGAGCTGCTGATTAAACAGATCAGAAAATCCCTTTATTTTCAGTCTCAGTTTCTATAATCAGACTTTCTGGACTGATTGATTTAGTTTAGTCGAGACTTTTCTTTAAATTATATTTTATAGTGTTTAATATCTTATAATCCAGTCTGACCCTCCTCCCTGACCAATCAGCTCCCAGCTCCTTCACACACTGCAGTCTGATCACTTCCTCTGTGTGTGTGTGTATGTGTGTGTGTCAGTGCTAGGTTTACTGACAACAGGCTTAACGAGCATCACACAACAGTAAATAGCTGCATCACCAAACCTTGTGATGAACAAGGTAAATAAACAGAAGGCGAGTTCCACTCTATCCGGAACACTCAGACGTTCCTCATCGGTTCTAAAATTTCCTTTAAGATCTAAATATTGGGTTCAACCATTGGTTCAACTTTTTTAAATGTTTCACATCCTTCCAAACATTCTTAAACTTTCCAGATCCTTACAAATATCTCAAAACCTCAGAAGCTTTCCTTAATGTTCCACATCCTTCTTAAATGTTCAAAAGCTTTTTAAATATTCAGAAACATTTCAAACATTGTCAAATATTTTAAATCCCTCAAAACATTTAAAAATGTACAATAAAATATATTAAATACAGTAAAATATGTAAAGTAAAATATTTCAGCTCCTTTCAAATATTCCGAAACATTCCAAATCCAAAAACGTTCGTAAACATTCCCGATCCTTTTAAATGTTATGACGCATTTCAAATCCTTCCAAAGGTTTCTCAGCAGTCCAGCTCCTTCAGATGGTCAGAAACATTCCAAAACTTCCCAACATCCCAAACATACAAAGTCCGATCAACGCCTGATTCTAAACATCCTTAAAGGCCTCCTAAACGTTCCGCATCATTCCTAAACCTTCAGAACGGTTGTAATAGCTGACCAACAGCCGTGGGGCGAGTGGTGAAGGAGTGCTGGGTAATAGGTGCTATATGAAGTGCTGTAAGGACAGCAGAGTGTGTGGCGGTTGCCGGGTAACGGTGAGAGCGGCTTCATCAGCGCAGACAACCAGCCTCTTCATCTCCCATCTGTATTTTGACAAGCCCCGCCCTCTTCATCCGGCCTTGTGTTTACCCTCCAGGTCTCCAGGAAGCCGGGCGTTTATGAGAACTGCAGCTCTCTGTTTCTGCTGCGTGTTTTCAGATCAGCTTTATTGCTCTGCTTTATTACACATTATTATAAAGTACACAGAGAAGACCTGCGGCTGGCCGAGTGTGTGTGGAGCGCTGCAGCCTCGCTGAGAGGGCTCCCTGCACTGGAGTCATGTCCTGTATGATATCAGGGTATTCTGGAAAATTCCTAAAACACAAAGGCTTTGCTATTACACAACTCTGACAGATAATACTGACATGCTGGGAGAAAGGTGGTCCGTCTCCGTGGGAGATTAGAGGCTGTAAATCAGATTCTCAGAGGTGTTAGAGCTCCCTCCAGACCTCCCTGAGCAGCTGGAGAGGGAGGTCTGTCAGCAGTGTGCTGCTTTACTGTGACACTGATTACAGCAAATTCCAGAAACACCTGCAGGAACATCTACAGGAACTGGAATGGGGGAATAAACGGATGGATGGATGGATGGATGGATGGATGAAGGGATGGATGATGGATGGATGGACAGATGAAGGGATGGATGGATGGATGGATGGATGGATGGATGGATGAAGGGATGGATGATGGATGGATGGACAGATGAAGGGATGGATGATGGATGGATGGACAGATGGATGTAATGGAATGGAATGGATGGAAGTAAGGATGGATGGAAGGATGGAATGGATGAATGAATGAATGAATGAATGAATGAATGGATGGATGGATGGATGGATGGATGGGTGGATGGAAGTAAGGATGGATGGAAGGATGGAATGGATAAATGAATGAATGAATGAATGAATGAATGAATGGATGGATGGATGGGTGGATGGAAGGATGGATGGATGGATGGATGTAATGGATGAATGGATGAATGAATGGAAGGATGGATGGATGAATGGATGGATGGGTGGATGGAGGGATGGATGGGTGGATGGGTGGAATGGATGAATGGATGAATGAATGGAAGGATGGATGGATGGATGGAATGGATGAATGGATGGAAGGGTGGATGGATGGGTGGATGGATGGAAGGATGGATGGATGGATGGAATAGATGAATGGGTGAATGGATGGGTGGATGGATGGATAAATGAATGAAAAGATGGATTGATGGAATGGATGGATGGGTGGATGGATGGAAGGATGGATGGAATAGATGAATGGGTGAATGGATGGATGGATGCATGGATGGATGGAAGGAGGGATGGATGGATGGATGGATGGATGGAATGGATGGATGGATGAAAGGGTGGATGGATGGATGATTGGATGTAATGGATGGATGGATGGAGGGATGGATGTAATGGATGGATGGATGGAGGGATGGATATAGGGATGGATGATGGATGGATGGAAATGGATATAAATGGATGAATGAGTGGAGGGGCAGATAGGACAAATGGATAATTAGCCCTGAAGAAAAGCAGTGTGTGTGTGTGTATGTGTGTGTGTGTGTGTGTGTGTGTGTGTGTGTGTGTGATCATTCCTGACTAAGCAGATGCAGTCAAGAGTGTTTCCACACACTGTTGATTTGTGTCTTATTTTCGTAGAAACTAGCAGTGCATCATGGGAGGTGTAGTTCTGGATGACGGTGCAGGTGGTGTGAAAGCCCCTGATGGTGGGTGGGGGTGGGCCGTGCTGTTCGGCTGCTTCGTCATCACTGGCTTCTCCTACGCCTTCCCCAAGGCCGTCAGCGTCTTCTTTAAAGAGCTGATCCGGGAGTTCAGCATCGGGTACAGCGACACCGCCTGGATCTCCTCCATCCTGCTCGCCATGCTCTACGGCACGGGTGGGTCCTGCTTCCCCTGGTTATTACAGTTATTAATGAACATAAATAAACATTATTAGTTAGAGACTTTAGCCTCGTAGCTCCAGTGCTATAATTGGTGCGGTATAAATTTCTATTGCCTGTTAGCTACACAAAAGTACTGGATGGAGCTCCACCACCATCATTCCAGAGAACACAGTTTCTCCACTGCTCCACAGCTCCTCAATGCTGGGGGGCTTTATACCCCTCTAGCCCACGCCTGGCATTAGGCAGCATGGAGCCAATAGGTTCATGATGTTGGTCTGCTCCAGAGAGTCCTATTCTATTGGCAGTACTTCTTCTCTACAGGGACTAGACAAGCTGTGTGTGTGCATTAGAATAGGTGTCCACAAACATTTGGACATATAGTGTACATTAGCCTTTAAGCCCCAGTGCTGAAACATGTCTTGACTGATCCACCACATTCAAAATTAATTTCTAATAAATTAGAGATGAATGTTAGAATAATTGTGTGTGTGTGTGTGTGTGTGTGTGTGTTTTACAGGCCCTTTATGCAGCGTGCTGGTGAATCGTTTTGGGTGCAGGCCGGTGATGATGGTTGGAGGTCTCTTTGCGGCTTTGGGAATGATTTTAGCATCGCTTGCTACCAGCATCATCCACATCTACTTATGCATCGGAGTGTTAACAGGTCAGTGCTGACGACAGCGTAGCCATATGTAACTACAAGCTTCAGTCCCTGATGATGCCGCAGCCATCCGTCAGTGACCGGGAGTCACAGAGAGAACTGCCCACTCTCACGTGTTAAGCTTTGTGTTAGTGGCGGTTTAAGAACATGTGGTGGAGCCTCACGGATCTCAGAGGAAGACTGTGCTAGCCTTCACCCTCGCAGCACTGGCAGTGCTCGTGGCACAAACGTCGGGCTGGAATGTTAAGTGGTGTGAATATCTCAGCATTGTCAGGTTTTGTGGTTGCAGGTCTCGGACTGGCCCTGAACTTCCAGCCGTCCCTCATCATGCTGAACCGATACTTCAGTGAAAAGCGCCCCCTGGCGAATGGCCTGGCCGCTGCAGGAAGCCCCGTGGCTCTGTGCTGCTTGTCTCCGCTGGGGCAGGTGCTGCAGTACCACTACGGCTGGCGGGGGGGCTTCCTCATCTTGGGCGGCATTCTGCTCAACTGCTGCGCCTGCGGGGCCCTGATGAGGCCCCTGACGGCCCCGAAGAAAGCGGAGAATTCCGGGATCGAGGAAGCTCAGGAGCATGAAGAGAAGCCTAAAGCCAAGGCCAAATCCAAGCTCCTGGACTTCTCCGTGTTTAAGGACAGAGGCTTTCTGATCTACACTGTGGCTGCTTCCATCATGGTGCTGGGTCTGTTTGTGCCCCCGGTGTTTGTGGTGAGCTACGCCAAGGAACTGGGCAATGAGGACACCAAATCGGCTCTTCTGCTGACCATCCTGGGCTTCATCGACATCTTTGCCCGGCCCACGTGTGGAATCATCGCAGGTCTGAAATGGGTGCGCCCGCGGTGCGTCTACCTCTTCAGCTTTGCCCTCATCTTTAACGGCACCACCGACCTCATCGGCTCCCAGTCCAAGGACTACGCCTCGCTAGTGGTCTTCTGCATCTTTTTCGGCATCTCCTACGGCATGGTGGGAGCCCTGCAGTTCGAGGTGCTCATGGCCATTGTAGGCACGCAGAAATTCTCCAGCGCGATCGGACTGGTGCTTCTTATGGAGGCCATAGCCGTGTTAGTAGGACCTCCTTCTGCAGGTGAGCTCAAGGCTTCTTCTGTGAACATCTGGCCGAGAGGAAACATGTAACCATAGCTACGTGTCTTACGTGATCTCCATCTCTCTTTTTCTCCTTTTCCTCAGGTCGTCTTCTGGACTACACCAAAAACTACATGTTCGTGTTCCTCCTGGCTGGTAGCGAGGTGGTGCTCTCGGCTCTGGTGTTAGCAATCTGCAACTTCCTCTTCATTAAGAAGAATCCCCAGGAGGCGGATGCTGCAGTGGAGGCTGGAGAAGTGGCTGGAGAGCTGGAGCAGCTCAGCAAGAACCACACAGAGGAGCTAAAGGAGCCTAACGGAGATACAACGGAGACGCTGAAAGACCTGGATGAGCAGGAGGCCAAAGCAGAGCTGGAGGGAATGACAGTCCTTCAAGATGAACAAGTGAAGAACGGTGGCGTCAGCGCTAATCCTGAGAGCAGCCTGTGAGGAGGAGGGTGGATGGTGGAGGCACTGGACCAAAACACCAGCCAAGGACATGTCCAGATTAGAGCTACAGGCCGTCCTCAGTGTTAGTGTGAGCTGTTGTCTCGATGTTACTCTGGTCTGTAAGCTGCCCGAAGCCTCCGAACTGTGAATGTGAACTTGTGTAGACCAGACCACACTTTCACTGTGCACTCCTACACACTGCCGCACACCTGTAGAAGAACGCCTGCAGGTGTGAAGATGCAAAGGTCAAAGTCAAAGCTTTAACCAGCCAGGTGCCAGCTAGGGCCCGACCGGTATGAATGTTTTGTGGGAGATCACAGGTTTTAATCTTTGAGGTGCTGTGACTGAATTATTTTCACCAATTTTACAATATCAACATTGATCAATATAGCTGATATATCGGTCGTGCCCTAGAGCCAACACAACTGTTAACCAGGTCAAGGGCATTAGTGTCCCACTGCCTTCAGAAAGAACCCTCGTTTGGCCTTCATGTTGGTCTGCTATGTAAACGTGCTGCTATCTGTGTGTGTTGTGACTGGTTTTCCTTTAGCGTTATCTGTGCTCGGCGTAGCGCTGTGGCTGCTTTCCTGAACACGAATCAGACCTCATCTCGGACATCACTGAACTTCATTTATGAAACCTGATTGGTTCACGTTCACAACTTAATATACATTCACATCACTTGTCTTACCCATGTCCCGCCCACATTTGTGTTTAGCAAAGCTTATTCTGCGGTTCAACAAAGCTGGTAAAATCCTATTCAACCCTAATGAGAGACTGTAGCTCCGCCTCCTCAGTGTATATCACAGTACCTACATTTAGAGCGTTATTAATATTCACCCTAATGAGATGGACTGTGGCTCCGCGTTATTAATTATTATTCACCCTAATTAGGGACTGTAGACTGTATTAATAGCGCTCTAAATGTAGGTATTGTGATATACACTGAGGAGGCGGAGCTACAGTCTCTCATTAGGGTGAATATTAATAACTCTAAATGTAGGTATTGTGATATACACTGAGGAGGCGGAGCTACAGTCTCTCATTAGGGTGAATATTAATAACGCTCTAAATGTAGGTATTGTGATATACACTGAGGAGGAGGAGCTACAGTCTCTCATTAGGGTGAATATTAATAACGCTCTAAATGTAGGTATTGTGATATACACTGAGGAGGCGGAGCTACAGTCTCTCATTAGGGTTGAATAGGATTTTTACCAGTATTTTGTGAAGCTTGTCCAACCAAGCAACAGTGACTATGAAAGGACACATGAGTGGGCGGAGTCTGGAGGGGAACTGGCTCTGTATTATGTGTATTAAAGTTATTGAAACTCATTGTGCTGTTCATCAAATAATCATTGACTGTTTTGTCGTTTGGGAAACAAACTATTCCTTGGTGTGACAGTTGTTGATTGTGAGTATTGTTATTATTATAATTATTATTATAAGTGCATTAATTATTTATTGAGCACTGCTGTATATTTCTCACACTGTGTTACAGTGACTGTAGGAACCTCCAGTGGCTTTATGCTGGTCTAGGTTTGGGCTTGAAGGGAGAACACTGTATTCCAGTAAGGCTGTCAGTAAGCGTTGGTTTCTTTGGCCCATCTGTTCACTGGCACAGATCCAGTAGGTATTGTACTGTATATATATATTTTTTATTTGTTTGTTTGTTTTATTATTTTAGATGACATCACTGATTCCTTTTGTATCTCCATATTAAACTCGGGGTGTTAAACTATCATGTGTGTCAGGATCAGTAACATGAAGGCTTACTGCTGCCTGTGTCTGTCGGCCTGTTTTTGCACAGCAGTGTTTCTCAGTGGATATGTGCTGTATCACGGCGTATTCTGCCGGGCCGTCATTAGACCCATTTAGTCCATTCTATCCTATCAGTGAACAGAACTACAGACACTACACTTCTCATTATGCCTCAGCGCCTTTCCAAAAGCTTAAGCAGCTGACGCTTTCAGTCCGGGCTGGTGTGTTTCGCCTGTTTATCACAGTAATGGATATTCATAAATATTTAAAATACGCTACAGACAAGCTAATGCTGTATGTTTTGGTTAAGGCCACTTAGAACCATATAACCCACCAACCATCCACATTCCACACAGCCATTCATTAAACCAGCATGCAGCAGTTACCTTAGCAGAGGCTTAATTTACGCTAGCTGGTCAAAGAGGCATCGCTGACAGTGTCACCACTGTGTTCTCTGGAATGATGGAGGTGGAGCTCTATCCAGTTTGGAGAGTTGGGGATGATGAGGTGGGGTGGTGTTCATCATCCAACATGCTGACCTCACTAACGCTCTTGTTGCTGAATGCAATGAAATCCTCACAGCAATGCTCCTCCTCCAGACTCTAGTAGAAAGTCTTCTCTGGACAGTAGAGACAGTTACTCCAACAGAAGCAGCATCAGCTCTTTAATACCACTGATTTCAATAGAAGCAGTGAACGAGCAGGTGTCCCAATACTTTTGTCAATGTAGTGTATTATATAAAGGAAGTCTGCTGCTGGAGACAAGCTGTTGAAGGCTGAGGGGGCACAGAGGAGGGCAACAAACAGGCAGCAGAGAGTCCTGAGTCACTGCGGTCTGAACAGCAGAGATAAATCGGGCACGAACTCGGGCCTCCAGCTGATCACACACCCACACAGAAACACAGGACGTGACACAGCAGCTCTGTGTTCCTTCCGCACTGAGAAACACACACACACACACACAAGCTGATCACTGGGAATTTACACTGACCATCCAGTTCATTAGAAACTCCTAACAGCCCCACTTATACCCCATATACCAAACACTGGAACGAGACCACCATTGGACACCACTGTCCAGGTGTTATTGGGGTGGGGGTCCGTTCTCGGCCCAGCAGACTGTGACACTGATGGGTTGTCTTCATTACAGCGCTGCTGGTTGAAGCGTATCAGAATATATGTAGCGTAGGAGTGTGTGGAGTTCAGACACTGTGTTTATAAAATATGAAAATATTCATTTTAATAATTCATTAATTTAATATTAAAGCGTGGTTCTCTGGTATTCTGTTTTAAAGTAGATCTCTACTCTTAGCATATACACTATAATGCCAAAAGTATTCGCTCGCCTGCCTTCACACGCTTATGAACTTGAGTGACTCTCATTCTTCCTCCTCAGGGTTTAATGTGAGGTGGGCTCTCCCTTCACAGCTAGAACAGCTCCAGCTCTTCTGGGACGGCTTTCCACAGGCTTTAGGAGTTTAGTGTTAATGGGAATTTCTGACCGTTCTTCCAGAAGAGCATTTGTGAGGTCAGACACTGATGCTGGACGAGAAGGCCCGGCTCGCAGTCTCCGCTCTAACTCACCACAGAGCTGTTCTATAAGGTTGAGGTCCGGTCTCTGTGCAGGACAGTCCAGTTCTCCTACACCGAACTGGCTCCTCCATGTCTTTATGGACCTTGCTTTGTGCACTGGAGCGCAGTCATGCTGGAACAAGAAGGGGCAAAGACTCAAGACCCAGACTTATCCATTAGATCGCGCGCTGGAATTCACTGAGCTTCTGAGAGCGACCCGTTCTTTCACTAATGTGTGTAGAGGCAGTCTGCAGGCCTGGGTGCTCGGTTTTATACACCTGTGAAACTGATTGGGACTCCTGGAATCAGTGATTTGGACGGGTATGTGAATACTTTTGGCATTATAGTGTATGTACAAAAACTAAAAATAATAATAAAAAAAAATGATCCTGTGCTTATTTACATTATGCAGTCAATAAGTTGTAAATCCTTCTATAGAGTGCTGACTGCGTGGGCCAGGAGGATACTGTAGCTCAGCTCTTCAGAGGAGGAACAGTCAGCACTGGCAACATTAGCACCCTCTATTGGCCACTCTGTGAAATGTAAGCATGGCCACTTCTCATCCAGCCCACCAGTGAGACCCTCCTCCTCTGTTTATTTCCTGGTTCTCCTTCTGGGTAGCACTGGTTCAGCTCCTGGACTGCTTTACCCAGAGATCCACACAGAGAATAAGCACTTCAGGATGCTGGATGGACTCCACCGCAGCTCTAGACGCTAGCTTTAGTGTAATTCGTTGCATTGGAAGAACTTTGAAGGAGCTTTTAGTGGTTCCACTGAACAGTTCTGACTGAGTAAGATTATCTAGAATGCAGCACCAAACCCCCACTCTGAATGAACAGCAATTTACAGGCTTTGAATTTCTGAGAACTCTTCAGGACCTTTGTTATTTTAACCATGTTAAATCAGCTGCAGTGGAAATCTATGGTGTGGTGAGGTGGTGGCTTATAATAATTTCATACAAGAAAAATTTTCATACAAGAACAAGTGAAGCTCTTCTGTAAGAAGAGCTTCACTGTTTACTGAAGAAGAACCTCAGCTAGTTTTAATAGACTAAAATTCAGATCCTCTAATCTTAGACTCTACTAAACACAAGTCAATATTGAGACCATAACACTCTACTCTTCACCCAAGTCCTCTCAGAAGAGGAGGGTCTTCAGTCTGGGTTTGAGGACAGTGAGCGTTGGACACACTCAATAAAGAAGTGGTTCTGCAGGTGGGAACCACAGACCACTTCTCAGTACCTCTGCTTTCTGGCTGATGTTTTGATCACTTTTGAATGTTGGTGGTGCTTTCACACTCGTGGTAGCATGAGACGGACACTACAACCCACACAGGTGGCTCAGGTAGTGCAGCTCATCCAGGATGGCACATCAATGCGAGCTGTGGCAAGAAGGTTTGCTGTGTCTGTCAGTACACCAGGAGACGTGGAGGAGGCTGTAGGAGGGCAACAACCCAGCAGCAGGACCGCTACCTCCGCCTTTGTGAAAAGAGGAACAGGAGGAGCACTGCCAGAGCCCTGCAAAATGACCTCCAGCAGGTCACAAATGTGCATGTGTTTGCACAAACGGTTTGAAACCGACTCCATGAGGATGGTATGAGGGCCTGACGTCCACAGATGGGGGTTGTGCTCACAGCCCAACACCGTGCAGGACGCTTGGCATTTGCCAGAGAACACCAGGATTGGCAAATTCGCCACTGGCGCCCTGTGCTCTTCACAGATGAAAGCAGGTTCACACTGAGCACGTGACCGAGTCTGGAGACGCCGTGGAGAGCGATCTGCTGCCTGCAACATCCTTCAGCATGACTGGTTTGGCAGTGGGTCAGCAATGGTGTGGGGTGGCATTTCTTTGGAGGGCCACACAGCCCTTCATGTGCTCACCAGAGGTAGCCTGACTGCCATTAGGTACCGAGATGAGATCCTCAGACCCCTTGTGAGACCATATGGTGGTGCCGTTGGGCCTGGGTTCCTCCTAATGCAGGACAATGCTAGACCTAATGTGGCTGGAGTGTGTCAGCAGCTCCTGCAAGATGAAGGCACTGAAGCTGTGGACTGGCCCGCCTGTTCCCCAGACCTGAATCCGATTGAGCACATCTGGGACATCATGTCTCGCTCCATCCACCAACGTTGCACAACAGACTGTCCAGGAGTTGGAGGACGCTTTAGTCCAGGTCTGGGAGGAGATCCTCATCAGGAGCATGCCCAGGCGTTGTAGGGAGGTCATACAGGCACATGGAGGCACACACAATACTGAGCCTCATTCTGACTTGTTTTAAGGACATTATATCAGAGTTGGATCAGCCTGTAGTGTGTTTTTCCACTTTAATTTTGTGTGTGACGCCAAATCCAGGCCTCCACTGGTTAATAAATTTGATTTCCATTGATTATTTTTGTGTGATTTTGTCCGCACATTCAACGAGAATATTTCATTCATTCAGATCTAGGATGTTATGAGTGTTCCCTTTATTTTTTGGAGCAGTGTATGTTCCCAGTTGTATAACTGTAACCCAACTGTATACAGAACACTGCAAATCCATTCACACACTTTTAAACTTTTAACAGCATTATGTAACATTTTTACTTGGTATGACCAATGCTGGCATATTTTAGTGGATCAGGTATGGGCTATTTTAACCCTAATCCAGTTCCAAGTCTTTGTCCAAACCACGGTGCTCAGAGCGCCATCTGGTGTCCGCCATTAACAGCCATTACCCCCAGCCGGCTGCTGCAGCAGTGCGGACGTTCTCAGAGGGTAAATAAAGGAGTTGAGGTTCTGCAGTGTGGAGCCATTTTACAGTGGAACCTGAAAACAGATCATAATATCTGACCCTTTATAAAACTCTCACTGAAGCGCTGTTTTACCAGCGGGAGAACCGCAGAACCGCTCACTCGCCTTTCTCCGTTCTTAAACCAGCACTGAAGAACCCATTCAGAACTGAGTGGAAGCTAACGCTAATGCTAACACACACACGACCCCAATCTCTCACACACACACACACACACACTATAAACCAGTTATAAGACACCAGTAGACCAACAACCACAGATACCAGTCCAGAGTGTGGCCCACTACACACACAGGAACTGGTTGGACTGCAGCTGGGAGCTGATTGGTCAGACTGGATTATAAGATATTAAACACTAGAAGTCATTTTTAGGAAAGTCTTGACTAAACTAAATCAGATTTAGTAAGAAAGTCTGATCATAGAAACGGAGACTGAAAAAGGGTTTTTCGAGAACCCGTTAATCAGCAGCTCGTCTGATCTAAACTGTAGGGCTGGATTATTTATACACAGATCAGATCGGTATCATCTGATACTCAGTATTTAGAGATTCCAATTAGAAAATAACTGGATCGGGACATCCCACGTTTACCTTAAAACAGCAGCTGCAAAACCAGGCTGATGTTTCACTACCAGCATAATGCTGATGGCGGTGAAGTTTCCCCATGTTCTGTGCCATATTGCAGAGTTTCCCCTCAGCCCCTATAAAAGCAGGGACAGCCTGGGCAGGTCAGACATGCAGAGAAAGATGCCGAATGAAACGTAACAAGTACTTATTAATTTATTTACACAATTTAAAATACACAAATACAGTGGCAATACAAATGAGGAGAAAAACCTTCCAGGGCAGGAAGATTTCCCATAATTCCATCTGATACAGCACAGTGTGGTGATTGGGTGATGCAGAAGGACCGGCTCAAACAAACCAGTAAAGAAAAAAGAAAAAGAAAGTAAAGAGAGAAACCCAGAAACTCGGCTGATCCTGATCAGCGTGTACCGGAGAGGGCGCCGAGGAGCTCACCGGCACAGGAGCTGTTTACTCTTCTTCTTCTTTGTTTGTGAGACCACCGGAGAGGAAAAACTAACTGAACAAATCTAGACTGGAACGAAGTCCCTCTCATCCCTCTACACACTACCATCTCCCCCCACACACTACACACACACACAGACAGACAAACAGACAGACAGAGACAGACAGAGGCTATGTAAAAATGGTACCTCGCCATCACTAGAAACATCCTATTTACACAACAGAACTGAATAGGTTCAATTTCACCACTACCCCCCATCCCCGACTACTGAAACGCCTAAAAGCTCTACTAACGATGAAGGTGGACAGGCTGAGAGCGCCTCTCTGAGTCTTCTACAGACTGAAGCTCCTGGAGAAACCAAAAACGATGAGACCGGGGAAGGGGCTGAGGGGATGGGGCGGTGCTAAAAGCCTGGATAATACTCAGTAAATAAAAGAGTCGAAGAGAAATCTCAATTATTAAAATAAAAAAATGTCATAAAAAGGGAACAAAAAGGTACAAGTCAGATCATCTCGTCTTAAAGGGAACTGAGGACCGGTTTCCATCTTCAAGGACAAAACCGAGCAGGGGTCACGCACACAGATCAGGTTGTGAACATAATTCAGCTCGTATGTCCAGGCTCCAAGATGCCAGTCTGAAGCTCAGAGTGATGATCCATGCACACTATAAACAAAAACACCCCCCCACGAAGAGAGACGAAAAAAATTAATCCTACGAACCTGCACTCCTCCACACACTCGCCCCGGTTACAGACCCAATCGCCCACCTGCGACCGATTGCAGCAACACAGGCATTTCACAGCTTTCCGCAGCTTCAGGGAATACAACCAAATCAGACGGCAAGTGGACAGAGTGTGCCAGGCTGTTCCGGACTGAAGAAAAATAATAATGATAATCAATCAATTAAAAACTCACCCTAAATGTGTGATGATAAAGTGGTATTGGTGTGTTTACAATCTGCTATTCAGACCGGGTCTTCCCTAGGCTGGCCTTCACTACACAAACACCTAAACTACACCAATACCTAAAGAACGAACGGCCACGGGAAATCAACCAGTCAGGGCTTCATTCAGACAAGCAGAGATTTTTAGATGTCCGCCCAGAAGAAATCAGATCTTTTCTTAGACGTCTAAAAACACGATTAAGGAAAATAATTAATTTGCAGTATTCTGATTTGAACAAAACAAAAAAATTGACCTGAACTTTCCATTTTTTTTTATTCAACCCAGCCTAGCGATTCTGACGTGATTAAAATTGCAGTGTCATCATTTTTATGAGCTTAAATGCAAACGTCACACCCTCCAGTGAGAACTGAGAGTTTAATCTTTGTCAAAAGAAAAAAGATAAAAAAGAAAAAAAAGAGGGAAAGTAAAGTTATAAAAGCATGTTAATGTTAATGGCTATCAGTGCAGCTCCACTCTGAGCTGCTGGAGTTAATTTTCTCTTTTCTTTTTTTTTTTTTGCAACAGGTGAGGGTGAGCACAAGTACAGTATGCATTTGTTTACTGGCGCTGGGCTGTGGGACAGTCCAGGACTGTGGAAAACAGACAGAGGCTGGAAAGGCCACGTTTGCCCAGCATCTCTTCTCTCACTCTGAAAGAGCACGGTGGTGTAAAAGTGCTCCGTCTGCTTTTGTTTATTCATTTGTTTCTTTGTTTCGGAGTGTGTGCACAGGTGTGGCTGTGAGAAGGTGTGTGTTGTGTGTGTGTGTGGGAGAGAAAGCGTGGGTGTCCGTCTCTCCCTTAGTGACTGGTGTGTGTGGGTGTGTGAGTGGATTCAGTTGCTCTGGAGAAAAGAATAAAGTAAGTCTCTGTCTGGCTTTGATTTGCTCAGGTTGACTGCAGATGCTGGAGAAGTCCTGGTGCTGAAATAGAGGGCTGCTGGTGCCCCCTGGTGGCCTGTGCGGATCTCATCGAGGTACGGCGGACTGCAGGCCACTGGGGGTGACGCGGGAAAGGGCCTGCGGAGAGAAAACAGAGTTAATAACCGCTCACGATACTCAAACATGCAAACATCACAAAAGTTGTAGAATACAAAGCAGACCGACTTCAAGGATTATCCAGTATGAATCTGCAGTGTGTGGTTTAACAGTACAACCAATAATTGCAGAGTCACTCCACATTCATTACAGTCAGACATTAAAACACACTGTGGATTCATACTGGATGGAAGGGACACTGCAAGTGAATAACCATAACTGGCATTAAACCAATTCACTGCAAACTCATACTGGATTCAAATGAATCCTCAATCATTACGGTCAGACTTTTAAAAAAACGGGATATTCATACTGGGAGGGAAAAAAAAAAAAAAAAAAAAAAAAAAAAAAAAACACTCCACAGTTAGGGTCAGCATAGACGCTACACTGCAAATTCATGCTGGATTATGATCAGGCCACTTAACTAAAAACAAGGCAAATTCATACTGGATTTAAAGTTACTCCACATTTACTGTCAAACTAAAAGCTACACTGCAAATTCATACTGGATTCCACATTCTGAACTGAACAACAGGAGCAGGTAAAAGGAGCCCAGCACTAACAGGGCTGAAAGACGCCACACTGAGGGGGAACTCTGGTGGGGAGTGTTCCTCCAGACTGTTCCTCCCATTAAACAGCTGGAGCGAGGGGCAGGAGAGAGGTTGGAAATTCGAGACAAAGGAGCAGCTTGACGAGAAATCAGATAACATGACTGATCTCTGACCTAGACATGGCCAAGACATGTTTGGTATCTAGGAGATGCTAGGCTAATATTGCTAACATACACTGGACTTGGTCACCAATTTTCTCATCTCCATACTACACCCGGAATCTTCAGTTATTAAAACTGAAAACTACATTAGCAATTTAAATAATATTTAATAAAGCAGCATGACATCTGGGTTACACATTTGATCTGAAGCTGGATCTACTTCTATCTATCATCCTCATCACGTCCCGCTCTGTAGAGCTCTTCCACCCTCAGGCTGGAGCGCAGTGGGCGGAGTGATACCACACACTGCGCTGAGGTGAAGGTGGTTCCCAGTTCCTCAGCTCTGTGGTTCTGGTTCTGTTTGGGTTTATAGACTAAAGTCAGTCCAACCGTCTCCTAAACCTCATCCATCTACCAGCTGATGAAGATCTGGAGGAGTTCTGAGGGACGGGCTTTCGGGAACAGTGATACAGTTATAGAGCAATGTTATCATCTCCCACTGCAAACTTAAGCAGCTCACATCAGACACCAGGTATGTTTTAGCAGATTGACGGAACTTGGAATCCGATTGAATCACGTTCATCTGATTTCTCACCAAACTGTTCCTTTAGCTGATCTACACAAATGTCTGTCACATTTATGGCTGATGGCTCTCAACAGCCACCCTGAAGCCTGAATTAGCCAAATGAACACATTTCGCTAATCGTTCACAGAGAACACACATCCAGAGCAGCGTGAAGAGCAGACGGCTCTAACGTCTGAAGCTACAGTGTAAGGTGCATGCCTGATGCAGACGAGGGTGTGTAAGCATTAGGATGCTTAATATTTCTGAAGCATACATAAACCACTACCTGGAGGTTTATGTATGGTCTACCAGTCATTGATGAGAAGCACCAAAAGCGATCTGGTACTAATATCACTCTCTTGTGCCCCACTAGAGCCCTTCCTTAAATGTGAGCGAATTAAAGTAAGGACAATTGTGTGCTTTTCGATTAAAAAACAAAATAAAACCACAATTAAGGAAATTAAGGATTGTAATTAACTGACTATTGATGATTTCTGCTCACCAGTGAAACATGCAGCTGATCAGTGTTCTTTTACCCACAATACACTCAGAAAAGCAGGTTGCGTTAATATCTACAAAAAGCTGCTTTGTGAAAACATGAGCCGGGGACAAGCAGGGGAATCCCCCTCTGGGCATGTGAGCTCTGATCCGGGTTTAGGAGAGCCAGTTTATGAGCAGTGTAATTAAGTGTGCATGCATAATAAATGACTATAGTTTAATTTGATGTTTTGGGGGTTGCCCTCAGATTCCCTCCCTCCCCCAACAGTGTTTCTCATGAACATTAAGCGTTTGGATAAAGGAGGGGCGGGGCTCAAATGAGCAGATCTATATATTTAAAAAGCTGTACATTTCAGAACAGTGCATTCAACCCCCAAACGAACCACAGCAGAGGAAACAACCCAATCTAAAAGCCATCAAGGGGTCTTTCTCTGCTGATTTGGTCATGCTGAGACGACCAAATGCTGGAAGGAGAACGGGAGAATACATTTTTCATGATGCCCTGTCAGAGCAAAAAGAGAACAGAAGGCCCCGGAGGACTGGGGCTCAGGCCTCAGCCAATCGTGTGCCTCCTGTCCTCTAGAGGGCAGCGACAATCTATCTCTGCCATTAGAGAGGAAACAAAAGAGTTCTTAAAAGCTGACAAAATTCCTTACATCAACCTAGTGGGATTAAAACTTTGCAAAAATGTTGATAATATATATATTTTTTTAATTAGAAAGCAAACACTTTTGCCCGCAATTCAGCATGATGTTTGTGTCATTTTAATTGATTTCTGCTTCTATTCACCTCCACTGTAAAGGAGTCAGTTGCCATTACTACAACAGATACATCCCATATTTTATCTCCCATCCAAACCCACCAGAGAAGCTATACAAGTTTTATATGGAGTGATGATGATTATGATGATGAAGGTAAAATAGTGGAGAATCTCAACTAATCCAGTTTTCTTTAGGGACTACTTTCTGTAGCCGCACAACACCCTGCAGCATGTATCCCTCCACCATTTTAATGATCTGATTTTAAAAGCAGGTTCTAGAGCCGAACTCTTCTCAGAACTTTGGTAGAACAGTGTCTCAGGCATCAGGCAGCGTCTTCATCACCATTAGGTGAAGAACTTTCTGTGAGGAGCTTTTATTAGAGCTTCAGACGTCTGCTTCCCTTCTCCTCCACTGTAGTAGAACTTCAGCTCTGACTGGAGGAGCTTATCTAGAACCTCCACTGTAGAACCACAGCTCTGACTGGGGGAGCTTATCTAGAACACTAAACTTGAGTTTAGTGTAACTATTTAATTATGTAGGTGGGTTTCCCTATGAAAAAGCTCTAGCTATTAGCAACACAGCTGGAGGGTTAGGGGGATCAAATTCAGTATAATTACATTTAAAAGGATACTATTTCACTTGTGATGAAAAGTTCATGCATGGGTAAATGTTCTGCTCAATGATTTGCATCCTGTTGTATGTGGATTACATTAATGTGTTTAGATTGCTATGTAGACATGCTTCCTAATATTACACACACACACACACACAAAATATATATATATATATATATATATATATATATATATATATATATATATATATATATATACATACACACACACACACACAATATATATATATATATATATATATATATATATATATATATATATATATATATATATATACACACATATACATACACACACACACACACACACACACACACATATATATATATATATATATTTTTTCTCCTTCCAAAAAAAACTCTGATGGGTGTGTGCCTCCCACCCACACACCCTTCAGTGTTTTCTTACAAAATGACAGCACAAGCACAAACTGCATGCCAGAGAGGAACCTGCAGATTCAAACTGAAGCTGAGTGAAATCAGAGAGAAGGGCTTAATCCTCACTCTCATGCGGAGCACACAGGGGCAGCCGTTAGTAAAATGTGCACTTGAAGTACAGCAGTAGAAGAGAGGCATACACACCCAAGCAAATACACAGTCACCATCACACGCAGGCAGGGGGCGCTGCAGAGCAAAACTGCACAGCAGTGCCATTCTAATGATCAACAAAACACACACGGGTGGATTTTCAGGTTACAACATTAAAGCCTAGTTCCTGTGTGTGTGTGTGTGTGTGTGTGTGTGTGTGTGTGATAGAGAGAGAGAGAGAGAGAGAGAGAGAGAGAGAGAGAGAGAGAGACATCCACTGCATTTCTGAACAGCTCAGCACAGTTTAATCCAAGGCAGAGCTGAAGGGTGTAACCTGACCAAGTTTTGGTATGCTTGAGTTACTATTACTACCTTTACTAATTCCTCATCTCCATTTTATTCAGTAGTTTAGATTGTAATTCTGCTCAATTTGTTTAAATTCAGTTTTATTGCTTTTTTTTTTAAAAACTGATATTGATTGATCTGAATCCCTGTTCTTTATGTCAGCTCAGCTACATTATGGATGCGGATCACTTCATTTACAGCTTAAATTTTCATTTCCGTTCTGCATCATCAGAGGAGAGTCTGATTAAGTTTATTCTGGTATTAAAAAAAATGTAATTGTTAAACTGAAATTAATACGAACCATAAGAATGTGTTATGCTTCAGCTAGAAAACCCTAAATGATAGAAGAGGAGGGGGAAAATAAATAAATAAATAAATAAATAAAGAGCAAACTTGATTATTTTTTAACTGGAGAGGACGGCAGATTTCTGACATCTTCATTTTAAAGCTGTTCATTTTATTATGTGGTCGTTTGCTCAGGTAGTCATGATCTTAACCAATAACTGCATGTTTACACTGAAACCGAAATAGAGGACTCCTATAAGCATAGACTGAGAATATATTCATGAAGAGAACAAAAGATTAATGGAATCAAAATCAGCCATAGAATTATATTAAAATATGGTGTTCTTAACTAGCCATGCTCAATGCTGCCCTAAATGGGACAAATGTAGGATTCATTTCAAGGTCCTTTCCTGTTCTGTATGTATTTAGACACATTCAATGTTTATGCATGTGATCTAAAGCCCGCATGCAGGCAGCCTTCATAAGGGTAAAACCCGGGCCTGTAGAACCCATCTGAGCCGGTCACTGAAAAGGCCATTCAGTTTGTAGTGAAAGCTACAGACAGACAGTTTCCTGGCAGTTGCAGCGGGGTATTATTGGATGGCTGCAGATCCAGCAGATGGGCCAGTGGGACTGCTTGCCCATGTACAGGCAAAACGCAGATAGTCCACTGCGCAGTCCTCTTTCCCACGCTGCATGTTGAGCTGTAAACTCAACAAACCTACAGGACCTCTGTTTAGTCAGCATGTGAATCAGAGGACTGAGTGTAGAACTAATGGGTTTAATTAAGCATCTCCACACAGGATAGTCCGCTAATGCCTCGCTCTACAGCGTCAGTCTGAAGAACACAGCCTCTCGCTAATCTTCCGGCTACGCAAAGGAAGCTGACCCACTTCCACTGGATCCAAAACTGCCTGTGGAGTGGGCATATGGTCAGTTCTCTGCAGGCTTCTGCCTCGCGTAGACACATTTACATCACTACAGGCACAGTCTAAATCTACCCACCCATCTCCAACAGCGAATCCTGCTCGAGACACACAGCACTATATAGCTTAAGTAGCTATACTATATGTCCAAATGTTTGTGGACGCCGCTTCTAAAGAAGGCATTCAGCTGCTTCAGGCTGGCCCAATTGTTGACAGACATGAAAATGCGCACACACACGGTGTGTGCTAGAGAAGTATAAAACCCCCCAGCATTAAGGTGTGGAGCAGTGGGACTCCTGACAGCAGTCCATATAGCTAGTGTAGCTTACACATAATGGGAGAACATACACATCAGCTAGCATGGAGCTAACAGCACGTCTAAGCGATCACACGCCTCACACCATGTGGAGGTGTTCAATAATCTGTGTTTTCTGACACTATGATTTATCTATAGAAACAACAAAAAGGTCTCAGCCGATCAACTACATCTGGTGTAAAGGGGGAAAATGGGTAATATGGCTTTACAGAACCGGGCGATGCTCCCAGTTTGTGCTGGAACGGGAGCTTCAGCACAGCCCACAGCGTTGCCGTTTTGGTTCTGCAGCATTCGACTGTACAGCGCTGGAACACTGAGGCTGCCATGGAGCTTTAATGCAGTTAATACTGGAGCAGGGTAATCCAGCAGTGCTTTACCCGGGGCCCATCTGTGAGGAGTAACAGGAGGCAGCTGGTGCACAGAATTTATTTTGTTCACACGGTTTAATTTTTTCCATCTGAGTCATTAGCGTAGGCAACGAACCCACAAAGCAAAACTGGCACGCAACAGAACGCTAAAACCATCCCACATATGTGAGATACTGCACCCCAGCCTCATGCAGACACTAATCCCCTCAACCTCAAACTCAGACGTGTACCCTTTTCCCCTGACCAGGAGCCAGGGCTGGTGGAGTTGGAGCACCATGTCGAAGCTAGTTTTTGGACAGCTGGTTTGAGAAGCTTGAAAGATCTTCATTTCTGGTCTGCTAGTCTTGATCTAGCCATCAGGATCACAGCAGTGAGGTCATGAGCTACAGATCAAAGGCAAAACCAAGAAAAGCAGACAGGAAAAGAAGGTGCAGTTAACTACCTGGACCAGTGATGGTACAGTACTAGTAACAGAGCAGAAGAAAGAGGAAAGGTGAAGGAGGACATGAGACGTAGGTAGACGAGGTGGCGAACGAAGGAGGAATCAAAAGAGAGGAGTAGTGAAGGAGAATGAACAGTGAGGAACATGTGAACAAAAGGTAGGCGGAGGATGAGGGGGGGAAAAGGGTAGAAGGAGCAGAACAGGAAGAAGGAGGAGGAGAAAAAGGACATAGGAGTAGGAGGGTGGTGGTGAATGAAGGGAAAGGGAAGAAAAAGAAGAGTCAGAAAAAGAAATGGAGTAGCGAAGGAGTCAGAAATATGGAGGAGTGGCGATGGAGAGGAGTCAGAAAAGGCAGAAAGAGGAGGAGAGGCGTAAAAAAAAAAGTAGAGTCAAGAAAATGAGAGTAGCAAAGAAAATGAACAGTGAGGAACAAAAAGTAGAAGGATGAGGAGGAAAGGGTAGAAGGAGCAGAACAAGGAGAAGGGAGGAGGAAAACGGCAAGAGAAGTAGGAGGTGGTGGTGAAATAAATAAATATATGCACACACACAAATATATAGTCAGTAAAGGGAAACAGTGAAGGAGAAGAGCCTGAAAAAAGAGGAGTAGCAAAAGAAAAAGGAGTCAAAAAAAAAAAAAAAAAAAAAAAAAAAAAAAAAGGGGAGCAGCGAAGGAAACGAATAGTAAGTAGAAGTAGAAGGATGAGGAGGAAAAAGAATAGAAGGAGCAGAACAGGGAGATGGGAGGAGGAGGAGGAGAGAGAATAAATAAGAAAAATAGTTTTGTTTTTCTAGAATCAGAACACATGTTTTTTGTGGAAGAAACCAACACGTCAAACCAGCAAGAGAAACCAAAAACAAATGGAAAGTTCCTAAATGAACGCCAAAAGTTGGTGGAAATGCAGTTTAAAGCCAGAGTCAGCAGCAGAATCACAAACCTCACTACACAGACAGACGAACAGCCCAGGAACTACACTGAACACTAAAACCTGGATGGGAGCGCGCTGATCGTAGACTGAGCTATACCTGTACTGAGCGGAGATACTGCTCAGCTCTAAAGCTGGAGGACATACGATACGATTCCTAAAAAGCACCGGCTCTGGCACCATGTCAGCAGAAAACACCTGATCTGAGTCTATTTTTAACAGCATGAAAAAAGGAGGGGGGGGGGGGTGTGAAGGGACTCTTCAGCTGTTTGGTTATAATTAACATTTCAATACATTTTTAAATCCTGACCTTAATTATTTTGGAACACCCCATTTGAGTGTTCACACTAACTTTGGCACCAAGGACTATTATTATTAAAGGACTATTTTAAAGACTGTACGCTTTATTGATCATATAATTGACTATAATATCCCAAAACTGATGCAACAGAACCTCCACCTTCAGAACGCTGGATCACAGCACCTCTATACTCGTTTTTCTACCTCTAGCTATGACGTATCCCTGAAGCCTCTACTGGAGGAGGAGCTAGGCGGGGCAGAAGCAGTAGAGCAGTGAGGAAAGGGCAGGGAGGGGCTTTACTGAGTGCAGGGAGGTGCAGACACACCAGACAAGATGGCACCCGACCGTCACTCACCCGGGACTGCCCCTGCCTCTCACAGCAGAACGTGGCGAGCAGCTACTTGCCGTGATGATCGAAGGGAATGCTATTCTGAGGTGGGCGGGGTGGAGGGGGGGAAAAAGATTTATATGTGAAATAGACAACAGCAATGTGACAAAGCACATTATAGACAGTGCTCCGAGCAGGACGGCAGGACCGCTCTCAGGAAAGCTGCACTGCTGTTTTTAATTAATAACCGCACCAATCTGTACAGAACACCACTGTCAGAACAAAAGCCCATCTCCACTTACACAACGCAGGTATGCCAGCTATGCTTTCCTGGCTTTGACTCCCTTATTCTTGCAAAATTCTAGTTCTATTTCATTTTTAGCGTCTTCTACTAAACTTCGTCAACTTTACATTATTAATTTAAACCAGTTTCTTTCGCTTTTATTTTATTTAATGTCTTTGGACCACCTTGTGTCTGAAATGTGAATAACGTAAATACACCTGCCATTTATTGAGGCAAAAATCAATAGAAATTAAACTAACATTACAGACAATTATTATTATAATTTTCCTTTTTCCTTATTTATGTCGGCGATTTTGTTCTGACAGTGACTATATTAAGATGAATCTGTTTCTGGATTTTTAAGTGTAATGATGTATTCATCATCTTTGTTAGTTTTACATACTTGTCCATGTCTGTATTGTAAATCCTGAAGATACCTGGAGAAATAAAGCTGAGTCTGAACTAAAATTTAACTGAAAGTTTGTTAAAAAGAACAGAAATATGCATTTATGATTTTGAAGAGATATTTATAGAGCAGTACCGTTGCAGGTCTCTGCAGGAATGCAGAATCTAGCATTTTTAAAAGCAGCTATGCAAATACAATCTAAAAAACAGTTCCAAGACACACCCACTGAGAAATCTAAACTAATCAGTGCACTGAAGGCAAGTCGGACACATTGAGAGTGGGTCCAGATTAGATGAAGGACCATACATTTCTCAAACATGTCAATGACTCTCGCACATTTTTGATCATTCCCATATTAAAGAAAGCTGCCGTAGCACTTTACACGGTGAACTGCACGTTTTAAACCACATATAAGGCCTTGATTTGAACCCACCAGCGTTTTAACTCTGCATGCTAGCAGCTTTTAAAGCCAGGAGCCGGCCCCAGCATTTTCATGCCAAACAGCATCTGAAAAGTGCTCCTTGACGGCTCCCTAGCACTGTTCCCATCTCCACGAGTCCGAATCGACTGCGTTCAGAGAGGAAGTGCTACAGTGATGGGGAGCCATGGAAGAACACCAAGCTCCGAGACTAGCACAGCCAGACGGTGGGTGAAATACTCCAGCTACAGATCACTAATGAGGATGTGAGCGATGCTAATGCTTTACAGCACAAAACCACCCGAGCAGGGCTTTTACCTGTGACGTGGACATCCGTGAAGTGTCCTGTCTGCCGGTCAGGTCAGACGAGGAGATGTTAACTGGAGCGCCGCGGTGTAATCTCATGCTGACCTTCCTCTCGCGCTCCATTCCTGACACACAAAACGACAGGAAACGCATCAGCATTAGCACGGAGCCGAGCACAGACAGCAGCAGGCTGCTTCACAAAGCAGGATTTCCTCAGTAAGCTGGATAACCTAAGCCCAAACTGCCCGACAGTTACTCCCCTACCGGACAGGGTTGACCAGAACTCCTGCTTCACAAAACAGACCCCAGTTTAAGATCAATCTACGATTAAAACCAGTGTGCCAAGACAGTAAAGCTACATTAAATGGACAAAAGTATTGGGACACCTGCTCTTTCCTTTTTCGTTTAAACTTAAGGGTATTAAAAGAGCTGATCCTGCTTTTGTTGGAGTAACTGTCTCCTGTCCAGAGAAGAAGACTTTCTACTGGATTTTGGAGGAGCATTGCTGTGAGGATGTGATTGCATTCAGCAACAAAAGTGTTATTGAGGTCAGAATGTTGATGATCACTCCAACATAACCTCAACTCATCCCAAAAGGGGGAAATTGGGTGCATTAGATTTTACCAAACTACCACTTTAGTTTGAATCAGGTCTCGACACCCTAAAGCTGATCTGTCTGTAGGCAGCTGTGCGCATTTTAACAAGGACATCAGGAACAAGCTATGACGCTTCCATATCACATTAGAAATCTCCATTTCAGTTTGTAGACCATAACTAATCAGTTACTAGAACTGATCAAAATCATTAGAACACCATTTCCAAAGAGGTCAGGAGCATGCTCACGAAAACAGTGTCCACGACCGTCCCCCACACGCTTCCATCACCTGATAAATGTGGAAATATCAGCTCTCCTCTCAACACAACACTTGACATCATGTGATTTCCTGTCTAAGAGGTACGTGTGCTATGCTTTACCACTTCCTCTCAGCTGAGAACACAAACAAACTCAAAGAACAACTGGTGGTAGAAGCTGCGACTGAAAGTGGCAAACCTACAGCAGGAAATGAACCGGTTCAGTGTAAATGACTGAAGATGGGCCAGATGTACACACTCCAATCCCAAAAACCAATCTTCCTGTTTGTAGTTGACTGTTGCTACTAAAAGCCGATCCTATGGTTATTGCTGGCTAGTTAGCTTATGCAACACTGTCTGATCGGCCTGTTACTAGTCTGAAGTTGGCAAAAGCTGGTTGGCGTACGCACAGGCTGGGTCGGCATGCCTCACTAACCCCGTTTTAAAAATTCTTCAATCTTTATTAGTACATCATGATGTATGGCTTTGAAGACCAGCCAAAGGCTCCTTTTCGGTTAAAAAGCTGCCCAACGAGAGATGTAACTCTGAAGGGAGTGACTAATTATGCAGCTGACTCCCAAATGGATTACCCCACACAATTGTGGGCAGGGCACAGTTTCAGACATAGCCCAACAAAGTGCACTACATTGTGAATAGGCGTTTAAGCCAAAGCCCAAATGACCTAGTTCAACACAGCACACTATATAATACAATAAGACCGTTTCAGACACAGCCAGCTAACTTCGCCACTACACAGAACACCATGCTGGCTGAACGCTCACCTGTGTGTGAGGTTGGGGTAAGGGGTGTGGGCGGTGCTACTTCCTGCGTTCCTCTGGGTCTGCTGGAGGCTGAGGGCATGCCCCTGGCTGCTGGATTTCTGCCATGCCTCAGTCTGTCCTCTCGATCTCTGCGCTCCCGCTCGGCATCTTCTGCTGCTCTGTTCGCTCCCTGAACACCACGACGGACCAGGTCACCAACACGGGCACACAACGGCCAACAATCTCACCAAGTAATATGGATTAAGGGTGTAAATTCCCCAATTTTTTCCAAATTTTTCAATCATGAAACCAGATTGCACCACTGGTTAACTATTTGGGTATGGCTTATTTGTGAAATATATTTACATCACAAAAATGTGATGAGTAAGAGAGAACTGCATTTATCCTGATTAAAAGTAGTGTTACAATCAAAGATTCGTCGGGGGGATTATGATGCATTTTAAAAAGCACCAAGGGCCCATATGTTAAATTAAAACTTTGCTTTCTTATTTAAATAAAACAGGCTGATGTGTACACTAATTTAAAAATAACTAAAGTGCACTAATGGCAATATCTGTCATTTCAGAATACAGCAGTTTAGCTCTGCCCATTCACTTTACAGCAGAGCGGGGCAATATAACGATGATAAATATTGCGTATCGTGAAAAAAGTCTTTATATATTGTGATATAGTATTTTTACCATATCGCCCAGCACTACTTTACAGTTATAAGGAGAGTTTCAGTCTTGACTGATTTCTAAATGAGAATAACTGGCAGCGATCAGAACAGAGACCATTTACATAGTAGTCAAAGTCACAGCAACAATCAGCTAAGAGGTAATCACAGACGGTGTAAAAATAAATCAACTGTTTTTAGTTCCTAAACAAAGCTCATGGAGGACTCAGAAAAAAGCAGTTTATGTATGTCGCTCCACAGTAGTTAAACGGCAGGTTTAGTAGAGCGGGAAATCACAACTAGATCATGGGACACTCTTGAACAATCAGACCTTTGCTTGTGGATACTCACAAACTTCAACATGTTCCAGTCAAACACGTAGTCGTAGGAGAAACCCTGTCTGTGGAAGAGGTTCCTGAAGAGCTGTCTCAGATAAGAGTAGTCGGGTTTGTCGTCAAAGCGTAAGGAGCGGCAGAAGTTGAGGTACGTGGCAAATTCAGCTGTGAGAGGACAGGAAGAACAGCGAGAGTCAATTCTCAAAATAATAAATATATCATTATATGATCACAGCAGAAAGTAGGAGTGGGTACAGCAAAAATAACAGGTTTATGATAAAATATTTAGGTGTTTGTTTTGTTTTATTTTTGTTTTTTTTTATTTTTCTGATAGTTCTGGATGAGGGCAGTGTGTGGATTAAAGGAATGAAGCCCATTTGTAAACCTAACCAACATACCACCAGTTACAAACCGCCCTGGCCATCAGCACTCACTGGCAGTTACTGTTGTACTGTAGCTCCCTGTTAATTGTCACCCTACTGCATTTAAAGACCAGCTAGAAAAAAGCTTTAGAAAACTGAGGTGTCTCCTGCTGTGGGACTGTGCCGCTGTAGAAGCCCCAGTCAAGCACTGTGTTACCTAAAATACCCACACAGTCCTATCAGACAGGAACACCCCTCTACACTTTCACTCAGACGAGATCTCCATCAATTCAAAATACTATAGATATTTTTAATATTGACAGTACAGAAGAATGATAGATTAGTACTCATCACACACTCCAGCTAAAAACTTAACTTACATGGGTATCCTTTGCACAGGACTTCGATGGGGGTGGACATTTTCTTCTCACTGATGCGTTCATATTTCTGCCTCTTGGTGGCAGCTTTCAGGCCCTGCCAGGGCAGAGAGCCCAGGTTGAAGTACATGAGCACGTAGCCAAGAGACTCCAGATCATCTCTTCTGGACTGCTCTGTGGGGAGGAAGGGACACCAGAAAATGTCAAGAAAAGGCACTAGCACTTAAAATGATGCTGGTAATTAAGAGTCTTCTGAACCATAGAAGCAGGAGCAAGAATTCTCTATTAGCGATTCTACTGCTTTAGCCAATTACCTTAAAACTCACTAGTGAGCCATTATTATTATTATTATTATTATTATTACATATTAAAGATCAACTAGATTAATATTGGGGAAAGCAACAAGAGACATGGTGCAAGCCTACTGTAAAAGAATGATTTGACTGGACCCAGACTTTACTCCCATTATAAAGTCAGTTAAGTGTTTACAGCAGTAGTGAACTTGTGTAAGGTGTACACAAAGTAAAAGCAGAGTTTCTGAGGGTACCTATGCCCAGGTGCGTGTTGATGGAAGCGTAGCGGGCAGTGCCGGTCAGGTTTTTGTTCTCGCGGTAGGGGATGTGCTGGTGCGTGCGGGCGTCTCTGTACTTCTTGGCCAGGCCGAAGTCGATGATGTAAACAAGGTTGCCCTTCTTCCCCAGGCCCATCAGGAAGTTATCGGGCTTCACGTCTCTGTGGATGAAGTTCTTGGAGTGGATGTACTCGATGCGGCTGATCTGAGGGGGGAGCGGAGGACAGGTTCAGAGGGAGTCAGCGAGATTGAGAGCAAACAAGAGGGTGAGAATGAGACACAGACAATGACAAGAGCAAGAGAAGAGCGTCCACAAGAGCAAAGAGAACAATAGAGGGGAAAGAGAATATGAGGGGTCAAGATCAACAGGAAACAGTAAGAGAAATACAAAGAGCAAACAAGAGAGAATAAGGGAATAAGCAAGTGAAAGGAAAAGTGATGAGGTAGTAAGTAGTGTCACATTATCCTGTACAGCCTGAATTACACAATAAACGCCTGTTCCCTCACTCATCCTGTAGGATGTTCACCATGCTAAAGCTGAAGGAGTTAAGGAGTGCGCCGCTCGGCACACAGCGAGAGAACATGTTGCTATGATGCAAACACAACAGTGCAAATAAGGCAATGATCCAGTGACTGACACAGAACAATATGTCCTTTCACACTAAAATGCCCTCTGGCCCTCAGTGCTGCATCAGCCAGCAGGCGAAAGAGGAAATACAGCAGTGATGTAAAACAGCAGGAAAGACAACAGTTAAACTCGATCCGGCAACACCAAGACCAGCCCCTTTAATAGCCACTCCGCTGCAGAAGCCCTCTGTAATTAAGAGCCGTGATCTACAGACAGGAGTGGACGCGGGTGAGCAGGCCTGCAGCCTTACCATCTGGTCAGCCAGCAGCAGAACAGTCTTCAGGCTGAATTTGCGGGAACAGAAGTTGAAGAGGTCCTCCAGACTCGGACCCAGCAGCTCCATCACCATCACGTTATAGTCGCCCTCAGCGCCGCACCACTTGATTGTGGGGATCCCAACTGCGGGAAGAGGAAAAGGGAGGGGGAGAAAAATACAATTAGAAAAAAGCTGTTTTGAGGGGGATTATATTAGATACTCGATTTAAAATGTCAATGTTACGCCTTCTGAAGACCTCAGAAGGAAAAAAAAACAAAAAAAAAAAAACAGCATTTCCACTGCAAACATTTTACAGCATAGATGAATCGAGATTTCATTCAAATTGTTAAATATGAAGACACGGGCCAATACAGACGGACTGTCAACTGGATCTATTTGGTCAGCAGATTATGAACACATCTTTATTTACTAATATAAAATCCTCACATATATGCCATGTGTCATTTTGACACCAAAACCAACATAAAAGTATTAAGTGCAGACTCAAACCTGTCCACAGAGGAATGTAAATACAGGCAGATTATACCGTACCAGCATGTATTACGCAAACATGTCATACAGCCATCAGGCAGCCTTCTGCATTCACTAGCTACAGGAAAAAGAGCAGGCCCTGTACTATCTGCTCAAAAACAAAAATATAATTAATAATAATCATAATATATAAATATCAAATAAAGCCTGCTTAACTCCAATACATCCATTGTCCTCGTTGATGGATTACTGATAGTAATACTGTGATCTTTTAATATAGCTGGTTCCTGAAAGGACCAGAGTAGTGCATTCAGAGCCCCACACAACGCCTCTAATTCTATGATCCATCAGAAGAGCGGTCTGCCTAGTTTTGCTGTAATTTTGCTATAAAAGACGCTGCTTGTCCGGAGTGTGCCCGCAAGAATAAATAAATACATCAAAGAAAAATGATTTGTATTTAATAATGAAATTAACCACAGGAGCTTTTCAGTAAGCACTTACTACACACTAGTAATTGTTTAGCAGCGCTCTAGAATTGGGCTAATTCTGTTCTGCTTATGATCCCTGCAGAGGTCCAGGGTTGTAGAGCTGACCATACCCATCATGCACTCAAGACTGTACTGCAACGTAATCAAACCCAGACCAGGTATGGCCTCAACATCACTGGTCAATACACTAACGATACTCCACATCTGTGTCAGTCCGCCTGTTAACTAACAGCAACCAGTAATTAAAAAGGAACAGCCAGAGTGTAAAATGAAACTTAAAGCCATCGAAAACATACGTATTTAAAATAATTCTAATAAAATGTAATTAATTCAATACTGTGAGCTAAAAGCCAGCAACACACGCAGCACCGAGAAAACACATCTCCCGCTAACCAGAGGTACTGAAAGCGTGCAGCTCGAAAGGAACGCCAAACTGCTTAGGGAGCTTTGATCACTGCTCATCACTGCACAGTCATTGCGTGACTTGGGGTTAAAACAGCTGGCAGGTAGAGCTGGGCAATATGACGATATTTTATCGTATTGTGATGCACAATCTGCTTCTTTAATCCTATGGAGGAGACTGTTAGTGTTAATAAACACTAATCAGCTGCAGGTTTCATTACAGACAGCGTCATTAGACTGGCTTCATTAGAGGAAGAGCAGCAGATGTCTTCAGTATTGGAGAGGATCTGAAAAAGTGTCGATACTGATGTGATAATGTATCACAAAAATATTGTGATCAGGTATTATCATTTATATATTTTATATTTATATCATCCAGCCCTAATGCAAGGTCATCAGAAAGCATCAAAAGCAATTCAACACAAACCTGCTGCAGGTGCATAAAATCCCATTTATTCACCTGTTACACAGAGCTACCGTTCATTATAGGGCTGCAACTAAATTATTTGAATAATAGATTAATCTGTCTGATTTTTCTATTATTTTTTCCAGCGTAGACGAAGCGCTGCAGGTGATGTAAGCGGATATGACAAGGCGAGTAACACAGAATTGTGCAACACAAATTGATAATGAAATTCGTTGTAAACACTTAATAATCATAATAATAATCAAAATAAAAAGCAAAAAAGGGGCAAGACTGCGACACTGCCTTTTACATGACACCTTCCTGAATTAAGGGATTCACCCATCTGAAGCTCCATTAGCTAAAGTCATGTGATCAGTGTGTCACGAATACAAAGGCACTGCTCAGGGAGGGACCCTATGGAAGGGAACGCAGCCTGAGCTGAGAGGAAGTGCCGAGTGTTTATCTAATGAAGATAAACCGAACTGTGGAATAAACACTAACACTCGAGGTTGTGCTGCACAGTGAGACAGTTCGGCCTTCAGCCTGGTGTCTGCGCCTGCAGCCTACCGCTGGATTACTGCAGAGGAATGGAGACGCAATTCATCCCAATACTGATATTGTACAGTCTCTCAGTCCACCCACAGGCTGAACTACCAGCGATTGTTGTCTTCTCGTTTTGGGCTGTAAGATACCCGGAGAGTGAAGGTGACCTCCAGCGTAGGTAATGTTCTCCAGCTGGTGGTGGGGGAGGAGAGGAGAGGAGGTCTGATTCAGTTTAAGGACGACAGGGTGATAAAACCCCGCGCGGTGGTCAGGCTCGTATAAACCACCGGCCCTGCTTGGTCCGCTCAGGCAGAAGATATAAAGCTATGGCTATAAAGCACGACTGCGGGGCGACCTTGAAGGCGACGCTGGGGGAGAGGATAAAGGCCTCCTCAGCAGGAGAGCAGAAAACCAATCAGATCAGAGCAACACCATCACCGCTGCTCTACACCGATTGCCCCCTCTGCCCCTGCAGCCATGTCTCAGCCACTGACACGCCAGCTGACACGGCGCCTTCACAGGTAATATATACAGCGTAATGCGGCCTAATTGAGTCAGTGTCGTTATCTGAGAACGTTAGGAGATATACTATACGGACAAAAGTATTGGGACATCTGGTCATTCTGGGATTCTTCTGAAATTAATTAAGGGTATTAAAAGAGTTGATCCTGCTTCTGTTGGAGTAACTGTCTCTACTGTCCAGAGAAGAAGACTTTATACTAGATTTTGGAGGAGGAGCATTGCCGTGAGAATTTGACTGATTGCATTCGGTGACGAGAGCGATAGTGAGGTCAGGATGGTGGATGATCACCAGCCCACCTCCTCCCAATTTGGTACCGCCAATTAACCCACCCATTCATCGCTCCCCTCATTACTGCTCCTGACCCACGTAAAGCCAGCCACCTTTTCAGAACCGTAGCCGATGTGGAACAGCTGTGCAGTCCACCCAGTCCCCTAGTCCCCCGGCCAACGTTGCTTAAAGAGTGATTAGGGAAGAGCGCGCCATCTACCCACCACGCTGCATGAGAGCGCATGGCAAAATCGTGCTCTCTCAGACTCCGGCTGCTGGTGGCAAAACGGCATGGCTCTGGATTTAAACCGGGTCATAGTGGTAGCGCTCAAGACCGCTCCTATTCTATTGGCAGTACTTCTCCACAGGGACTGGACAAGCTGTGTCAGCAATGAGTGCAACTCAGTGCATTTCTTTAGAAGGGGAGTCCATAAACACTTGGACATACTGTAGCGTAATCCTAATTATTAACCAGAATAGGTATTTTGAGCGTCTGGAGGTACAGAGCCATTTCCACCCCTTGTATGGACAAATACTTGGTGGCACAGACGGAAGGCCCATCGGGGCAGCTGCTGACTGATCAGTTGTGCGCGTGTGCTCAGTGCCTTCTACAGCACAGAGCTGCTGCTCAGCATTTTAGCGCACACATCTTCCAGGTCAGCTATTTCTGAGCGCGCTCAGAAGAGTAAATATATCCCCCAGTCTGGGTCAACCTCCATCCACGAGCCACCCTAGTCTACAACACACTCGTCTGGACTTTAATCCTGAGCTTGTTCAAATAAACAAACACAGTGAGCGGATGCGTCTGGAAGCTGCTGAGTTAACATTAAACTAAATAAATAAATAAAAAGTGAGATGTTACAGTTATTACATTTACATTTTTTTTATTAAAATACAAAAATAATAATAATCCAGACATACTAAAAAAAAAAATCAGTGAAATGTAAAGAATAGAAAAGGGTTTGGTGTATAATTAATTGTCTGTGACATCACTGCGTAATCACTTGATCTACATTACCGTGTTCAGCGTATGTTTGAAGAAGACTCTGAACGTTGGTAATAAATAATGAAATGATGGTGGAGGGGTGATGACATTCACTGATTCACTGAATGGCTTCCTCAGGAACTGTAGTGGAATGGAAGTGAGGTCAGAGATCTCCTCCCCTCAGCTGTGAGGGAATGAATATTGATGCTGTGCTGAAAAGGCTGGGAGCGAAAGAGCAGACCCAGTTAAGGAGGAGAAACTCAGAGGCCCCGCCCCCTCCCTCCCTAGCACACACCATCTGGACACAACTCACCATGTGATCTCACACACACACACACACACACACACACACACACACACACACACACACACACACACACACACACACAGAGCGAGAGAGAGAGACACTGTAGAGAGAAAATAAACCAAAGAGGGAGGAAACAGGGGCAGAGAGAGAGAGAGAGAGAGAGAGAGAGACAGAGAGAGAGAGAGAGAGACAGAGAGAGAGAGAGAGAGACAGAGAGAGAGAGAGAGAGACAGAGAGAGAGAGAGAGAGAGAGAGAGAGAGAGAGAGAGAGAGAGAGAGAGAGAGAGAGACTGTGTGTGAATGTTCTGCATGTTCAGTCATGCTGCTGCTAGTGAGGGGAGTACAAGCCCCCCACCCCCCCGCACCCCTCTACTGGAACTGTGCCATGCCCCCAGTGCCACTGGCATGCACCCAGCTACAATAAAAGGCACCTGGGGTATTTAAAAGGGAACTACAAACATCATTCAGGACCCTCATTCATATTCACTTCTCTAATTTATGGACATTAATGTGCAACAACCAGCACAGGCTCTCATTTTTATATTTATATAAACACTTTTTACTAAATTTAACAGATTTGGGGGAAATATGTTTAATGTGCCAGTATTTTCTTAGTTGCTACACTTCATGATTAAATTATTTACATTAGTTGCATTCAGCCAAACCAGAATTATACTTAATGTGCAGGGCTGTTACTGTAATTAAAACCCCAGAGAAGACAAGGAGAGCACCACAATAACTCCGTAAGAAAATGCAGGACCCTCCAAGAGACACTACTGAACTGCTCTTCCTCAGGTGCCAGCTCTACTGCTGAGTTTAATCTCTGTGTTTGGATCAGTGAGTGGAGCCAGCCAGGTCAGCACATGGGCTAAGAAATAAAATAACATGTATATAGATGTTTAATAATGATCATTTATATTATTATAATATTACTAAATATCTGCATGTGCTAATAAACAAAACTCAATTCATTTCTACACCAACTTCTTTTCCTTATAAAAAAACATTACTGTACGTTTACGATATGTAAAGTATCTGTACCCTGATTGGCTGTATTATTTAGCCCCATTCAAAAAGCAGCTGAAAGTTAAACGCCAGTGAGTGGGCGGGGCTACATTGCTGTAAGCTGAATGGGCAGACAGGTTTTCATGACATCACAAAAACAGTGACTTCAGATGTTGCAGCTTAGTTTGAAGGATTACGATTGTTTACAAACTTCAACCATATTTTCTTATAAATAAATAACGATCACAACACATCGAGACTCCACAGACGACCTGAACGGTCAGTTTATTACTGAAGTGCTCAATTCCTCTTCCGTGTGATTTCTCTGAACACTCTGCGGTGTGCCCAGCAGCTGTGAGAGCGGTCTGTGTTTAAACCTCATGACGAGATGCTTCTCAGAATGCGGGGCTGACTCAGAGGCCAGTCGGCCGCCCACACGGGAGAGCGCTTACAATAAAGCCAGCAGAAACAGATTCAGCGATCAGGGGTAGAAATTATTTAAAGGGATTTTTTTTTTTCGATGTTTGACGTTGGTTAATTTTGTACAATTCTAAAAATATGGCCAATTCCTGCAGCCTGTATTAGGAACTGTGTTTATCATCAGAACTTTACAGCTCATGCACTGTTCTAAACAAGGTCTGACCAGCTGCATGCTTCATTAGAGAGCTTGATTGGTCATTTTTAACTAGTCTTAATTCAATCAGACGTGAAATGAATAAGAATGTTTTTAAAAGCGATCTTTAAAATGTGAAACCACGGCTTCTTTTAAAAGGAGTCAAGAAACAACTAAACTTGATGCATCATTTAAATGCAGCAAATTTGCTAAAAATATTTTTGTTCACGTCAGTGACTGTAGAAAACATGGACGCTGTGGAGCCATTCCCTTCCGTTCTACAGAAATGAAGCCAAAACTGTCCACCATTTTGTCAAATTTGCAACCAGAGATCAGAGGCGGAGCCAGACGTATTGCCTACTCATTTGTTAGCCCCGCCCCCTTCTCCCAGACCAAGCCCCAGCGTCTCAGACCGCCTCCATTGATCTACAGCACAGAAGCAGTGCGGATTTCCCCCTGGATTCCCAGTTTGTCCGGTAAGTGGACGCACCAGCAGAGGCGCAATACATGTGATTGATTCAGATGTTGTGCAGACCGTGCTTTCTACAGTCACTGGTCCACAGTTAATGAAAGATTGTTTCCAAATCAATTAAAACATGCAATGAATTCACCATATTAAAGTTTAGTCCTGTGTTACACAGGACCATTGACAGCTAAAAACACATCCAAGTAAATCTGAATAAGATTTTGTGGCTCGTTTGGGTCCAAATAGAATAAAAACCAGCAATTTCATCAACAGAATTGATGAAAACAATGTTCATATTAGGCAGTGCGGCCTATTTCACTCAGGAATAGTACAAGGCTGGTGGTGATAATTGCAGCTGGACTCACAGTTGCAGGAGATCCTCTAAAACAGTCATAATATAATAATATATAATACTATATATATAATATAACTTGGATTTCGCCTGCGCAATACCGACCCATTCACTGTAAACTCACAGTACTCGTGATTGAAAGAGTGAAAATGTTCACGGCTCCTGAGCAGCACAGCACTGTCCACATTTCCTCAGCAATCTTAAGATGCAGAAGCGGGGGACATCCCGGCCTACAGCTTACTTCAAAAGGGCCATCCTCGCTCAGGCTAATTACTCTGAATTACTCAGAGTCTGAAGCCTTGTTCCTCCACACAAATTAATAATTCAAATGGTGTTGTAGACGCCCCATCTCTGATTAACCCACAAATACGATCCCCAGGCACATCAGTGTAAATGGAATAATGTAATCCAATGATTTATTTAACTGCTCTCCATGTTCGCTGTGCACTGGGAACCATCTTCGGGACTGTGCATCTTCCTAAACATTTACAGTGTTGTGTTCTCTGCAAAGTGCTGCTTACAATCAATAAACTCTGCAATCACAACAACTCTGGTATCTGATCCACAAACCGGTCAAACTTAGCATGTCAGATTTTATGATCTAGCTGATGCGACTGATTTTTTATTGACATATTAAATGTATTAATTTATGTCCGTAATCAGCCACTGTACACCTCCTGGGCTACTGACCGTGCTTTAATAACAATTCAAATTTAACAAGGGATGCACTATTGTGGGAGCTGTGGGCCTATACTGGTTAGATAGACACTTATATCTGTGAATGGCGAAACACACATTAAAGTGCAGACTAAACCCACATAGAATAGCAGTAGAGTTGTATTTGTTGTAAGATTATAATTATTAGTAATAAAATGTAAGGTCTTGTATCTAAAGAGAACACTGCCAGATACTTCAGGTGATTACCATGCCTGGAAATTAAACCGCCACAAACCTTTCTATAGTTTGTATAACTAATTATATATATATATATATATATATATATATATATATATATATATATATATATATATATATATATAAAAATAAAAGAAAGAAAGTAGAATAAAGTAAGAAAGGGTCACTGTGGGCTTACACCAATATGATATTGCTGATTTATGCATCAGTGGATTTTCCATAAATGCAATTTAAGAGAAACAGAACACTAGTTATGTATTAGATGATAAAATGCTGATGTTCGTGCAGTAGACCAGCACCATCTAAACACACCGGCACATATCAGCTCAGTCTAAACCACCAGGAAGTCACAAAGCTGCGGTGCATGTACAGAAATCAGGGGCGTACCTCCTCCTTGCATCATCTTGTAGATCTTGCTCTCGATGTGCAGCTGAGGATGCTTGGTTTTCACACATTCTAGCTTGATGGCTACTTCTTCCCCCACGGAGATGTCTGTGCCTAAACAAAACAGGAAGATACATAGGTCAGACACACAGGAAGTCAGCTTAGTCAGACAGGAAATGTGGACAAAAAAAGTAAATAAACAGAAGGTGGAAGAGGATGGAGAGAAATACAATGACTGGCTGTCGGCAGCAGGTTCGATATTGCCGTAGTCACAAAAATCCTGCATCTCCATTTTTGCAGTTCTGCGACTGTTGTTCTTTATACGGCATCAGAACTTGATTAATAGACCAATAGAAATGCTCCAAAATTACCTGGAATAAAATCACAGCAATCAAATCATTTCTGCAATACTCTACTTTAGCATGTGGTGCTCAGGCAGCAACCCAACAACCTAATACCATCAAACCAGCTACTGTCAGAATGATCATATAACCTAAAACTCATTGACCACTTAAGGAAACGTCTCACAGCCTCTTATTTCATCTGCTTTACACAATGTGCACCTACTGAGCCGCAGTAGCGCTGCATTTATTCAAATACTGTCCAATCATATGATCAGCACCTTCAGCGATCCACACACACACACACACACACACACACACACACACTTTACTACACAGGACTAATCATAATAAACCATGCAGCTTGTCTGTACTAACATGATATACTCAGAACCTACAGGACCAATGAAATCTAATTTATGCCGTCAAATATACATATTTTCCTGCCCACCATTAGCCCTCATTCAGCATCAGAGCAGGAGGAGAAGCCCATAGAAAGTCTTAGCCTCGTCTGAACGCCACATACACACACACACACACACACAAACACTAACACACACACACACACTTACAATCACACAACAAAGGCCTGGGAACCAACCACCAGCAGTATGCCAGAGGGACATGACGTACAACGGAGGATGAATGGAGAGGGGTGGGGTCACTGGCTCTCCCCTCCCCCGCAAAAAGAACCACACACACACACACACACACACACACACACACACACACACACGCCTGAAGCTGTCAGGGCTGATTAAACCTCAGTTCAGACCCACCCAAGAGACAGCGGACCATCCCTGCTCCTGAACAATATCATACAATCCTCCCAACCAAGAACGCCACTATAAGTCAAAGTCAATTCATCAACTAAAATAAAGTAAGGAGAGCGAGAGAGGGAAAAAAAGGGACCTGGATAATCATCATCATCATCTACTAACGATGTAAAACATTACAGAACTTGAAATCCAGTTTCTTCTCTGCTTCTTGTCATCAAGGTCCAGATCCTACCCAAAAAGACTCAAGGAATGTAACGTATGATTATTAGAAATGTCTTCATAGTACCCATCCCTACTGTACTGTTTATGAAAGAAAATATGCGCTCTATAATGTTCATATGATCCACAGGCTCACTCTGACAGACTGTAATACACTACAGGAAGCGTAGGGGGCGCTCTATAATGCTCTATAATGTTCATATGATCCACACGCTCATTCTGACAGACTGTAATACACTACAGGAAGCGTAGGGGGCGCTCTATAATGCTCTATAATGATCATATGACCCACACGCTCATTCTGACAGACTGTAATACACTACAGGAAGCGTAGGGGGCGCTCTATAATGTTCTTATGATCCACACACTCATTCTGACAGACTAATACACTACAGGAAGCGTAGGGGGCGCTCTATAATGCTCATATGATCCACAGGCTCACTCTGACAGACTGTAATACACTACAGGAAGCGTAGGGGGCGCTCTATAATGCTCTATAATGATCATATGATCCACACACTCATTCTGACAGACTAATACACTACAGGAAGCGTAGGGGGCGCTCTATAATGCTCATATGATCCACAGGCTCATTCTGACAGACTGTAATACACTACGGGAAGCGTAGGGGGCGCTCTATAATGTTCATATGATCATCAAAGAAAGAAATTAAAAGAAAAAAAGAAAGGAAACACAAAGCAGAACTCAACTTACACATTTTGTAAGAGATTTAAATATTCAGCTGATAAACGTAACGCCCAGCACAGTCTCAGAGTGTGAAACACAACCGTCAGGTCATTAACTGCATTAGTTTTCTACATAGAGAAAGGCTGGCAGAACACGACAACTTGTTAAAGTCGGTTAAAATAAACATGCAGGGTTTAACTATGTGACCTGCCTTAGATACCCGTTATATCAGTCTAATGCCAAGCTCTATGAACTGCTCAAAAGTGTACAGGGAGTTCCCTCAGAAGACAACACGCAGTCGGGAGGCGAGGTCCTGCTCACCTGTGTTCTTGAAGCAAAAGTCAGGGAAAAGACTAGGGGTGGGAACCTTGAGGCATCTAGCGATTCGATTCAGAGAACTAAAATATGACATTGATATTATAATTTGTATTATTGATATTTTTCTATAGAGGATTTCTTCGATATGTAAAAGTGCACTTGCTGAGAGGCCAGCTTCAGCATGTGGGCATAGCATTCCCAGTGTTTCCTCAGCATTGCTGTATGCTGAGGTTTATGGTTCGTCACTTATGTACCGAAAGGGATGCACAGATCCATCTTTTTTTTGTTCTGATACAGATTCAATATATGAATTTTGCATATCAGACAATACCTGATACCATTGTTGAATTAATAAACCATATACCTGACCTTCTGGGAGAGACTAACAGTGAACAGGAATGAGAATCATTACTTTAACTTAAAACAAACTACCACAAATAAACAGATATAAATAACCCAATTTCTAGCAGCTCCTCCTGGAAAACAAGCTGGATTAGTTTGATAGGGGAGCCTTGACGTTTGCCATGATGTGCCATTTTATTTGGGACCTGTATCCGATCGGTGCATCCCTAGTACTGAACATTATTCAGTGATGCATTATTCAGATTTATACAGTGAAACATCCTACAGCAGTGGTTCCCAACCCTGGTCTTGGATTTTTGTTGTTACCTGCTCTAACGTCACCTTCAGCCCAGGAAGTGCTTGCTAGCTGTTCACGGATTAGGTGGATCAGGTGTGTTGGGAGCAGGGTAAACAATAAAACATGCAGAGCAGAGGTTCTCCTGGACTAGGGTTTGGAACCACTGTTCTAGGGCACCTTTAAAAATCAGACAATGGATGGCAAATAAATAAATAAATAAATAAATAAATAAATAAAAAGACTAACACAACTACAAACAAGCTGCAAGTGCTGCCAAACGCAGGCAAATCACCAGATATTCCAGCATATTAAACACAGCGTTGGACATACATGAATACCCTGACTCACCAAAACACAAAGAAGCTCATCTAGAGCTGCAATTGGTCAGGACACTCACTAAATTCCAGGCTCATTTGCATACAGCAACCTTAGGTGATCGTGAAACTGATTAACAAACAAATTCATTAAGCAGTAATTCATTAATATGAAACAGAATTCCAGGCAAAAACAAGAGATAAACAATGCCCCAGATTCTGAGCCGTTCAGAGAGAAGACCCAGGCAGAAGACCTCCAGTATTTACGACTGTTTGGGAGCCACAGCAGCCCCATTTCCATCTAAATTGAAAAGTCCATTGTTCGGAGGAGGGCAAGAGATGAGGGTAAAAGCCTCTTCCGTCACACATGAGTGACGGCAGAGCCCCGCTGGCCTTTTTTAGCTTTGCATTAAGACAGCGGAGACATGAAGGTGACACCCAGACCCAGTGCTGTATTAATAAAATTACATTTCTATAAATTCTCCAAATGAACCACAGCATTAGAGTTAGCATTAACAAAGGTAACGAGCACAGCTACTTCACGGTAGGACGCCTTACACTCCTGAGGTCTGTTCTGACCAGACTGTTCAGGGATAGGGTTGCTTTTATAGGAAACTATACTCATTTTATTGAAATATAAGAGTTTGAATGAACCGTATTTACAGGTAAAAAGGCACTGCACCCTCTCCCGAGTGAGCAGAGCTCTTCTACATCAGTTTTAAGTATTAAAAGCACAGTAAAATTAGCATTTCTAAAAATTATTGCGTTCCTGTATTTGGAGCTGTTTAAAACTTGCAAACCTAATCAACACTGACTGTTAAAATCAGTACAGTTATAAAGACTAAATCTTAATATTGTTGAACATCACTAATAATACACCTTTACGATGCTCTAAAATACAACGACCTTCAGTGAATTAAAATGTAATTTGATTATTAAACATTGAGAACCCATATCCTACCCATCCTATTTTCCTATTGGTTCTCCACCGGTCACAGGACCCATTCTAATTCATTCTACACAACCTCCATCACTTACAATTAAACAGGAGTGTACTGATCTGTAATCAGGCTCTGACTGGCTGGCATGGTAGGCATCTCAAAGCACATCAGATTGTTTAAAATAAATAAATATACATTTAATAAATAAATAAATACAAACACACAGCTATGTGTGCGTGTATATACATCTAGCTAAGCTCCACCCAGATATGTAAACGTGTGTGAGATCACAAAAACAGTGAAAACCAGACTGGGGGAAGTGATGGGCATGTTTACACATTTTACATTAATAAATAATGGCAAGGTAGTTTTCCATGGTTCTGCCCCTTTAATTTGTTACGCCAACCCATGAGTCATGATTGTGAAACGACGTAAACAGCAGCGTAATACGCGTCCAATATTGGGTGCAATCGCCCCACCCGCACTGCCGCTGGTTACGCCACAGTCTTATCACATCCGCTGAAGTCCACGCTCTGGGGCAAGCGCACACACCGCCTGCATAGAAACATCTCTCCTCATGTCTTCCTTCAAAAGCAATGTTCATCAAATCTGGACTGACCTCCTCCTGTGATGATAATCTGAAATGACTGAAGCAGCAGAGTGAAAACGTCCCCTGTTAGAAGGCCCATATGGAAAACGACTTTTTTATGTAAACATCAACAGTATTCCAAAACACCTCACTCCCCCATCCACAAACTGCAAAACGTGGAGGAGAAGGGAAGCAGACGTCTGAAGCTCTACTAAAAGCTCCTCACAGAAAGTTCTTCACCTAATGGTGATGAAGACGCTGCCTGATGCCTGAGACACTGTTCTACCAGAGTTCTGAGAAGAGTTCGGCTCTAGAACCTGCTTTTAGAACCAGATCATTAAAATGGTGGAGGGATACATGCTGCAGGGTGTAGTGCGGCTACAGAAAGTAGTCCCTAAAGAGAACTGCATTAGTTGAGATTCTCCACTATTTTACACTATATCTGTTGATATTAAATATCGTGAAGTCTGGTATTTTCACCATATCGCCCAGCCCTAGTTGAGATGCAAACGCAGTCTGTAAGGGAATTCAGATCTGTCTGGACAGATTCAGCAGAAGGAGATCTGACTGCACACTTGTCTGCGTGCTGGGCATGTTCAGACACATTCCTGCAGCACACAGAAACGAACACAGAAACTCAAGCTGGCCTAATTTGAATACGAGTATTCAAAATATTTGACACAAAAAAACAACAACCCAACAAATCTGTAGCTCCAGCGTAACACTGAAACAAGCAAACAGGCCCAGAACCTCGCGGGAACTACTATTACTATTATCCTCCTTCTCTAAAATGTTCCAAACCACAACATTCATTAAAATTAAGGACAAGTTCCATGTTTGTATTAGAGAGGTGTTAAAATTCCTAAAACATACAGAGCAAATCTTAACGCTAAGAGAAGGGTATGCAGCAATCGGCTCAGCCGTCCGAGTCCCTAAAGCAGCTGGTATGTCTTCCACTACTCCCACATCAGTCACCACAGAGCAGGACTCTCTGGGGAAAATGGGGGTTAGACTGGCCTGAAGGATGAATTGGATGCGCACGCACACACGTGCACGCGCACACACGCCATTGCTGCGCATATGTTAAGCTTTACTTTGCAGGGCAGCCGGCCTCCACCTATACCTTGTAAGTTTGTTTGCTTTGTTAGTGTTTAGAAAGTCTCTGCATCCCCAAAACAGCAGCGTTACAGGGGGAGGGTCAGTGTGTAATGATTTTATTCAGAGTCAGTTTGGAGCATTTCTATTGGTCCACTCACCATGACATTCTTAAACCAGCTGTTAAAGAACAGCTACCAGATTCACGCTACGAAGAGAAGTTCAAAACATCAATGTTTTTAAGAGGCGCTCCCTGGGAAAGCCTCCACTCAGAGTATGAGGATGGGGAGCAGGAACTGGGAGATGACTAACCATGTAGAGCACAGCCGGCTTTGTAGAGGAAGAACGCATGAAGGTCACACCAACAAGGCTGAGTGATTAAGGACACCAAGAGTCACTAAAAAACACACAATTACACCCGTTTTACAGCGTTCGAGACATCCATAAGGAGACAACTATAAGACGGAAAATGACCCTCACTACTACAGGGTGTGACGGCAGTTTGATTCTAGACGCCTCATGGCTACGTTCACACAGCAGGAGAAAGTGCCCAAATCTGATTTTCTCCCCAAATTGTATATCCGACATTCGCCCGGACAGTTTGCGCTCCTATACTGAGGTGTAGGCGTAGAAGGGCCTCACATGACCCGCCTGCCCAGAAGTAAACAATCAAAATGAAGTCAGTGACAGCCACTTCCTTTATGGTTATGTTAATGTGCTGTGGAAGCCGGCTGCAAATTCAGAAGCAGATTATTATCAGTCATTTCACCTTCTCCTTATGATGAGCTCAGAGTTGGACTGACGTAAAAGTCGCATGAATTCCGTTCTAGCTGTTCAGACGGGGTCTCACTGCAGCGTACTGAATGTGCCTTGGATTTTAATACCACATCCTCAGTGTGTTTTCTGTCGTCCACGCTGCCACACAACTAGGGATGCCCTGATCCGATATTAGGATCGGATATCGATCCCAATATTAACAAAATTAGCTGGATCGGGTCTCGAATAAATTAGGCCGATCCATGGAACCGATCATTATTTTAATTTGTTGGTGTGAGACTGCACTAAATGTGCAAATAAATAAATAACGTGACAATTGAGTACATTTATATCTATGTGTTCTTTTGGTATATTATATAAAGTAACGTTTAAGGCAATCCTGATTATCTTAAGTCTCTCCCACATGGTGAGATATACTTCTTATTAACTCAGCAATGGTATCGGACTGGTACGGGGTATGGGCCGATATGTAAAGTTTATGCACCATATCGGAACTGAAAAAGCCAGATCGGTGCATCCCTACACACAACATGGCTCTGCAAAGATAAAACCTTTGACCTAGCATCTTGATCATAGCAGGTATTCTGATAATTATGTAAAGTAACATTAAATAAATTCAGAGTTTCACCAGTGCAGCTTTAAATGCACCACAAGGTGCATCATGACTGCAATAGTAGTCACTACACTATAATACTAGTTAAGCCACCTGGTTGACTAATATTTATGAACAAGCCAACATACAGTGGGACTTAAACCCTAAATCATTCAACAAGGGAGTTGAAGCCCCACGTTGTTTACATGGTGTCCGTTACCTCACAGACGTGTATGACCCAATCAGACGGCTGCAGGTTATCCTGTGCTCCGTGAGCAAAATCTCCCTTGCCCTGTTCTTTCCACGTGGGGAAGCCAACACTGCGTTTTTTAAGAGGCTTGTTGAGTGCGTACGCTGTTGATCGGGCCAGGCTGGCCCCCTTGGCCCCAGCTGCACTACATCAGGCCTGGGCAGCCCAGGTGTGGGGAGGCTGGAGTCTTTACATAAGCCCTATGCTAAGCAGGTGGACGCAACTGTCTGAATCACCAGCGTTGCATAATGCCCCGCCACTCTGCAGTTCCCAAAACTTGAATGTACCGACATCAACTAACGACATTGCGACACGGATCAAATCTGTCAACCAGCCGCGCAAATCCAGTTAAAGACCTTCAGTATTTCTTTTCCATTATTCAGAGTTCCTCTCAATACAGACACGGCACATCATGAACCGAGAGCACCTAAACCTTGTCCACTGAGGAGTGTGTTTGACTGACATGCTAACTGAAGTGCTGTATCTCTCCATATACAGTAAAGCAGCTCCACCGCTAGCACTGCTCCATACGGTCCTGCCCAAGCTAAGCTCTTCTGCAGTTTGTTCGCACCATTTACAGACCTTTTCTGATAGAACCCACAGCCTTTGTGTGATTTGTGGAACCCAAACCTTCCCACACTTACTGCATCCCCTTAGAACTAATTTCTTGAACCTTATACTTTAAGACCGACTAAACATGATTCAGCGTCTAAAACAAGTGATTTTTAATCTACTATAAATTATTCTGTAACTTGTATAAGCAACTCTGCAACCATTTTAAACAATTAACTATTACTAATAATTTAATAACTGCTAGAAATGACTACCTACAATAAATGACTCAGTATCTAGTAAAAATGATTCTCTAAATCATACAAATGATTCAGTATTTACTTAAAAAAAAATGATTCCATATAAACAAGTGATTCCACAGCTGCACTAATGCTTTCTTTACATTAACTCAACTCAAATCAATTTTTTGCTCAGATCGGATTTGCCTGCCTTGACGGTTCACCTTCATAAATGTCCGTGACTTGAACCCGTAATTTGAAAGAATCCTGCAAGCAGCACAGACACGCTGATGCACGTCGTATCCATCACCAACAACACTAAGAGCGCCTACTGGCAAAAGGACGCAGGAAATCCGACCTGCCCGTTCACATTCAGGCAGAAAAATCCGATCACTTCAGCCTGGTAATGTGAACGCAGCCCAAAGGTTTCTGTTACTGCTCAGAAACTAATACGCAACTCGCGTTTTTTGAGGGAGAGAATTAGAGCTGGGCAATACGACAATATTTTATAGTATTGTGATCAATTTTATATTGGTACACAATATGTGCATTATATATTGTATGACTACAATATAAGAGTGTAATCAGTCTTATTTTATTCAATGGAGTTTCATATTTTGAGTAAAAATCTATTTGGATAGCTGTTTTTAAATATTTTACGCTGTTGGTGCATTTTGTCAATTCCATGATAAATATTGTAAAAAAAAATTAATAAAATAAGTTTTAAATTTCATGAAATTAACTTTTTCCATATCATCCAGCTCTAGCGAGGTATTAAAGTATGGGTCTACATACAGGTGTCTAATGCCAATTTACATAAACAAGAACTACTCTGATTGGCTGCCTTAGTAAAAACAAACAACTCAACTTCAGCATGAATGGGCGGAGCTAGACTGCAGCAAAATAGCTTAACATGTTACTTTTATGACATCACAAAAACCACACACTTTGCTCAGACTTGAGCCACCAATTTAAGCCCCCCCCCCACCACCACCACCTTTGCAAGCGATGTCCTAGACACCAGTAAGGGCGGACCACCATATGCCCCCTCTGACGAACGTACAGTCAAGCCTCTAATTTTTCGGACGGCTCCTGACGTAGCATCACCTGGAGGGAAGCACTGTGTACACGGCTTCGACATGCCAGCCAGGGACGCAAAGCAAGGAGAGCGCCATCCACCCACCCTGGATAGAGCAAGGCCCATTGCGCTCTCTCCCAGCATGAGTGGGATTCGAACCAGCAACCCTCTGACCATAGTGACAGCGCCCAAATCCACTGGACCTCCCGGGTGACGTCTAAACCCTGGCAATGTTTCCATCCCCGCTACCATAATCCATCACACGGGCCTTTCTAAGTATTGCGCAATCAATCGAGCAACTCACCAGTGCGAACCTCGCGGCTGTTCTCTGGCACCGGCGTTCATGACGTTCCTGGAAAAGAGTCCAGAAAGCTGGAGGAGGGTTTAACCAAACCTACCACTGCTCTGCAGAAATATTCCCATATCTCACAAACAAGAGCGCTGGCCAGCACTGACCTCATCACGAACGGCTCTGGTGACCAAATAAATAATAAAATAGAGAGAGGGGGGGGGGGGGGGGGACAGAATAACCCGAAAAATGTGTCTGACGCTTAATTCAGAAAGCACACTGGGGTGAAGTGAGTTCACTGGAGAAGAGCAGCTGCCTGAAACAATACCCCATGGCCTAGGGCCTCCAGTGATGAAAGTAAATATAAGGTCATGGTCAGTGTATGGTCACAACACGGACGGCGAAACTTGCATGCAATGGCAAATAATGCTGTTAAAGGGGTAGTTTGATCAGCCATCAACTTCACCTTAATTTGTTGCATTGGTACTGTGGTGGTGATTACCACAGACGAAAATTTCAATATTTGCCCCTGAATTTAGAAAAGAGCAGAGCAGACCATGCGCCTGCCCATTGGCTTCTATTATGAGTGTGTTTTGAGGCATATTCCCTTAAACACAGCAAGAGGGACACACACACACACACACACATACACACATACATAAACACTGACTCTAAAAGCCACCTGACTGCATTGATCTGACTTCTAATTAAAAATACAAAGTCACAAATTTGACATCTGCCAACTCGGCCAATAAAGCCAGATCACTCAGTACAACCCAGCCTCAGTAATAAATAAATTAATTAATTAATTAAATAAATAAATAAATAGAAAGAAAGGTGCGACCTTCTGAACATACATACAATATCCAGGCAATATGGCCGCCCCATGTCTATCTGTAATGTCTGATACATGTAAATTCTACAGATATTGATTTCTATTATCTCTATTATATTATTAATGCAGGGCACATCCATCACCTACAACACTAAGAGCATGCCTACAGACAAAATAAATAAATAGAAACTGTGCCCCTTGTTCACATCAGTGTCTGAATCCGATAGGTATCCGATCTAGGGCTGCATATGAAAGTGGCTCAAATCTGGCTGGAAGAGATCCTGGAAAATATTTATTCAGATTTTTATATATATAATATCAAGCTATGACCAGCTTAACATAACCTCTCTGGGTATTAATTGATTAATTAGTTAATTAATTAAGGTAAGTATGAGACCCCTGCCAATCATTTTAGATAGATAAGATGTTTGTATGGATGAAGAACCTCATTGTTTGTGCTTCTAATCTGATAATTTCCTCCTCATCATCGTAACCCAACCTGTCTGGGTGTTAATTGCTAATTAGGGTAGACATGTCCTAATTTTAAACTGGTTCTAGATAAGAAGAATGATGGCAAGTGGTAATGACTATTTAGGAAATATGTCCAAGACAAGGCAATGTTTCATGTTCGTGTGAATAAAGCAGCACACTTTGATCTAAATTACACTCATTATTGATTGATTGATTAATTAATTAGTGACGTGGAGCACACAGTACAAGGTATTAGCTTCCATTCACAAGAACAGATTTAGCTACCTAGAACCCTACAGCAAATTCTCCTTCACATGAGCTAAAACTAAACCCCAGCTTGTTGTCAATCAGCTTAAGACCCAATTCTGGTTGTGGGCTGATCGAAAGAAGTGGTAATCAATCAATCAATCGATCGATCAATCGATGATTCAGACAAAAAGGCCAGAAGTAGCTTCCCTGTTATAGTTAAACAAGCAGGAGAATCACCTCAAACCAACAGCAGCTATTAAACCAGTCAGCTCACTAACCCCCAACCTGCCTGCCTGCCTACCTGCCCAGGTGTTAATCTACCTGACCTGCTCATGCAGAACTGTCCTGTCCACAAGACCCGGTCCAGTACAGTGGAGATCAGCCTCCTGCTCGCAGTCCAGGTTCAAGCTGTCTGAGGCTGAGCAGCTCGAGCAGCTCGCTGACTGGGCTTAAACAGGACAGAACACACTCCTAAACCAGCTAAATGGACCAGAAACTCCTCTCTGAGGGACAATTCATCATTATTTTTTAAAAACGCTCAGACTTACCCAAGTAAATATCGCCAAACGATCCAGATCCAATCTTCCTGCCCAGCCTGTATCTGTTCCCACTCTCACTCCATCGTAAATGACTGGTAAAGCTGCGGGGTGGCTAGCTCCAATAACTGCAGTATCTGAATGTGTACGAACGACGATTTAGTTCAAAAACACCCACAAAAACGTGAATAATTAAAAACAGAACTGCGCGCAGTCCGTCTGTTCTCCTTCAGTCCGAGCCAGGCCCCCTGTTATGGAGCTCTGCTAGCTAGCTGGCTAATTCTCCTCCAACAATCACCCACTTTTCACCATTCGTTTTCTACCATCCGAACGCGATACCGCCGCAATATTGGGTTCGTTGCGAAGTTAAAAGTGTGAAGTTTGTGTTCTGGGCGGTCTCGTGTTGAAAATCCACCGTTTAGATAGAGGATGAAGACGGATTTTGTATGTAAAAACGGCTCCCTCTTGTTTGCCTTCGTTCTTCGCTTCTACCATTGAACGCTCGGCCGCGGACCGTAGACGTACGACTGGATCGAAGCCTGATTGGTTGAATAACAGCAACGTGAGCGGCGACGTCACTCGCCGTAGCAACAGCGACGCACGGAGCGGGCACGTCTCCATGTGCGCTCCTGTGTCCTACATAGGGCGCCTACTGAGAAAACAATCGGTTTGAGACCGAAACTACACGGAATTTAAAAAAAATTAAAAACAAACTCCACACCTTAGACACGTTAGACTTCCAACAAGCTCATTACTGTGATAATATTGCGTTTACCATGTTAGAAAAATAGAAATTATGGTGATTATTGGAGAGGATTAGGCCAGTTAGCCATAAAATAGGGCTTGGCTAGAGGTAGAATAGACAGACTACTGAGCGAGCTATTTTCTGTGGAAACGCAATGTCCCATCCTTCTATGCATATAAATGTTCAAATATATAGCTAGTACAAAAAAAAATGATCAAATATGTTCACATATGTGACATTATTAAAGTTAGCCCCATTGCACATGCATTTGTTTACAGGGTGGTTGAAACTGATTGATATGTTTGGGGAAAAATGGATATAGGAATATTTTGGATAACTTGGATAGTTTGGTAATGTTAACTTGGTAACCCATTGTTTCTCAAATAGATCAAATCAAGTAATAATCACCTCTTGTTTTTATGAAGTTCATGTCTGGCATTAAAATGCTAAGCTTAAACACTTAAGGCTAGCTAACTCAGCTAAAGCTATGATAAGATGATAAGATTGTAATAACTGACTGTATTCCCACATTTAAGACTGAGATTTATCATTCTGTCCTAAATTGGTGTGTTGCAGAATCATTGAGTGGCCACAGCTCACGCACTAGAATGGCGCCCTAGCTAAGACACGAAGAGCAATATGCGTATTGGAACGCAGCCATCGTGTGGCCTGTAAAATAGGGGTGGGAGGGCACGAGCGAAGGCTGCACAATAACAACAAAAGGAATGGCTGAATTTCTTTTGTTCAGGCAAAGCCAGCTCTGTCAGAAAAGTCTGTTAAACTTTTAAAACATTCACTTTGCCAAACATGTGTATTCCTGAATCTTACAGGCTGAGCTAAATGCTCAATAAACTACAAAACATCAGATTTCTGCAGAAGGATTGAGAGAAGGGTAAATCTGTAAGCAGTGTAGTGTGTAGCTGATCAGCACAGTGTGTGTGTGTGTGTGTGTGTGTGTGTGTGTGTGAGTAGGTAAAGCTGCTCAGGTTTAAGGGGAGATGATCTATTACTCACACTCAGCTCTGGGTGTATCCAGCATGCTGGAGCAAATCATGTGTAAACTAGTGCACGCCCTGTTTGTACTGTTTAACTGGTCACAAAGGCCAGAGTATCCTTGTCTCTGAGAGGAAAAGGCTGAGCAAGGAGTAATTTCAGGTTACGGTCAGTGATCCACGCCTGGCAAACCTCACAGATACTGGAGCTGCGGTAGTGAAACCATGATACTGTTAATTATCAGTGAGTTGCGCAAACACTGAGGCCTAAGGAGTCCCGTCCTGTGGATCTGCCCTCCTTCGTATTTAGACCTTTATATAACTGTATGAATATTTTATTGTTTTTATTAAATGTGTAGTTTTAATTGGCTCAATTATTTATTAATGAATGTGCAGTATATCACTAATAAAAAGATCATTAGTAATATTAATACTTTATTATATTAATAATTTAACAACAGCACAGTAAATATTAAAACATTTGATGTGCTCAACACATATACAGCTACATGCAAAAAAACTTCATTAATAACTGATATTATGAGTATAAATATGTCGGGGCTCCACAAAAGA